>NC_069508.1:145762222-145904722 GCF_027579735.1 Bombina bombina
GCCAGAAATAGATTTGATGGCTTCCCATCTAAACAGGAAACTTCCCAGATACCTTTCCAGGTCCAAGGATCCTCAGGCGGAGATAGTGGATGTGTTAGCAGTTCCTTGGTCTTACCAACTTGCTTATATTTTTCCGCCTCTAGTTCTTCTTCCAAGGGTAATCTCCAAGATCATAATGGAACAATTGCATGTGTTTCTGATAGCACCAGCATGGCCTTACAGGTTTTGGTATGCGGATCTTGTCCGGATGTCCAGTTGCCAACCTTGGTCACATCCTTTACGACCAGACCGTCTGTCTCAAGGGCCATTTTTTTCCATTAGGATCTCAAATCTCTAAATTTGAAGGTATGGAAATTGATCATTTAGTGCTTAGTCATAGAGGTTTCTCTGACTCAGTGATCAAAACTATGTTGCAGGCTTGTAACTGTTTCAAGGAAGATTTATTACTGGGTTTTGAAAAAAACTATATTTTATGGTGTTTTTCTCATAAATTCTCTTGGCATTCTTTTAGAATTCCTAGAATTTTACAGTTTCTTCAGGACGGTTTGGATAAATGTTTGTCTGCAAGTACTTTGAAGGGACAAATCTCTGCTCTTTCTGTTTTATTTCATAGAAAGATTGCTAAACTTTCTGATATTCACTGTTTTGTTCAGGCTTTGGTCCATATCAAGCCTGTTATTAAATCTATTTCTCCTCCATGGAGTCTTAATTTGGTTTTGAAGGTTTTGCAGGCTCCTCCTTTTGAGCCTATGCGTTCTTTGGATATTAAACTACTTTCTTGGAAAGTATTGTTCATTTTGGATATCTCTTCTGCTAGAAGAGTTTCTGAATTGTCTGCTCTCTCTTGTGAGTCTCCTTTTCTGATTCTCCATCAGGATAAAACTGTTTTGCAGACTTTATTTAAATTTCTTCCTAAGGTTGTGAAGTCTAACAACATCAGTAGGGAAATTGTTGTTCCTTCCTTGTGTCTGAATCTTAAGAATTTGCTTGAAAAATCGTTACACTCTTTGGATGTGGTAAGGGCTTTGAAATACTATGCTGAGGCTACTAAGGATTTCTGGAAGACTTCTAGTCTATTTGTTGTCTTTTCTGGTTCTAGGAAAGGTCAAAAAGCCTCTGCCATTTCTTTGGCATCTTGGTTAAAGCTTTTTATTCACAAGGCTTATTTGGAGGCGGGACAGTCTCTGCCTCAGAGAATTACAGCTCATTCTTCTAGATCAGTTGCCACTTATTGGGCTTTTAAGAATGAAGCTTCAGTTGATCAGATTTGCAAAGAAGCAACTTGGTTTTCTTTGCATACATTTACTAAATTTTACCATTTTGATGTATTTGCTTCTTCTGAAGTAGTCTTTGGTAGAAAAGTTCTTCAGGCAGCTGTCTCAGTTTGATTCTTCTGTTTATAAGAAGGACTTATTTTTTGGATTTAATTTCTCAGCGAAAATAGCTGTTTTTATTTGATCCCTCCCTCTTTAGTGACTCTTCTGTAGACTTCCACATCTTGGGTATTTTTATCCCATACGTCACTAGCTCATGGACTCTTGCCATTTACATGAAGAAAAAAAACATAATTTATGTAAGAACTTACCTGATAAATTCATTTCTTTCATAATGGTAAGAGTCCATGAGGCCCACCCTGTTCTTGGTGGTTATATTTTTTGTATAAAAGCACAATATTATTTTCCAGTTCCTCTTTTTTGTATGCTCTTTTACTCTTTTTTACACCTCACTACTTGGCTATACGTTAAACTGAAGTATGTGTGTGGTGAGGGGTGTATTTATAGGCATTTTGAGGTTTGGGAAACTTTGCCCCTCCTGGTAGGAATGTATATCCCATACGTCGCTAGCTCATGGACTCTTGCCATTATGAAAGAAATGAATTTATCAGGTAAGTTCTTACATAAATTATGTTTTGCCACACCCATGTGCAGGAAAAAAGGAATGTGATTCTAGCCTCTGTGTTTAAAAAGGAACCATTATTTCTTCATTAGGCATGTGCATTAGTTTAGGAACGAATGCTAATTCCTTACTGAAACACAGATATTTGTTTTGTTTCCACAAAACAAATATCTGAAAGAATGTACCCACAAATTGAAAGAAAATTAAGGAATAATACTGAATTTGGCAGTATTACTTAATGTCCTATAAATAGGTAAATTGCTTACCTTTAGCGTGCTGGAGAGCTGCACTGTCCCTCTTCTTCACAGAGCCCCAGCTGCTCTAACAGGAGGCTTAGCGCATTGAGAAAGTCCTTTAGTGAAGCCTCTTGTTAACGCAGCCAGGACAAGCTACAGGTGACTTTTTTTATTGTAGCTTTTGAACATTTACATTTGCTTAATGAAAACGAATTAAAATATTTAACAAGTATTCAGTATTCATTTAGTTTAAAACAAAATAAATATTGAATAGGCATGGGCAACAAATATTTGGGCAAACTAAGTTCCCCAAATATTGATTTTAGGAAATTCGGTTCTATTCTTCATACCAAGGATCAAGGGAAAAAGACAACGTTTTGGACCTGCTATATGTCCTTAGTCATGTCTTGGTCATGGCAGACATGGCCAAGGACCAATAGCAGATCTGAAATGTTTTCTTTTTTTTCCCTGGACCCTGGTATGGAGAGATAGAGATCCCATTTTAAACACAGATTGGAATCACATTCTTTCTTTCTCCCAGTAACATCAACACCACTTTCTAGGATCAAGTTTGCAATCAGGTATGCGCACCTAAAACAAAGCGAATTATATTTAACACATTCGTTCATTTTCGAATGATTGTACAACATTCAAATATTCATTTAAAGGGACAGTCAAGTCCAAAAAAAACTTTCATGATTTAAATAGGGTATGCAAATTTAAACAACTTCCCAATTTACTTTTATCACCAATTTTGCTTTGTTCTCTTGGTATTCTTAGTTGAAAGCTAAAACTAGGAGGTTCATATGCTAATTTCTTAGACCTTGAAGACTGCCTCTAATCTGAATACATTTTGACCACTAGAGGGCATTAGTTCACATGTTTCATATAGATAACATTGAGCTCATGCACGTAAACTGACCTAGGACTGAGCACTGATTGGCTAAACTGCATGTCTGTCAAAAGAACTGAAATAAGGGGGCAGTCAGCAGAAGCTTAGATACAAGATAATTACAGAGGTAAAACGTATATTAATATAACTGTGTTGGTTGTGCAAAACTGGGGAATGGGTAATAAAGGGATTATCTTTCTTTTTAAACAACAAAAATTCTGGTGTTGACTGTCCCTTTAATGTAATAGTATTTCTAATGCTTTCTTTAAATGTAATATTCAAATTATGCAATATTAAAATCTAAAAAAATAGAATTTATATATTTGTAATAGTATTTCTAATGCTTTCTTTCAATGTAATATTTGTATTATGCAATATTCGAAATAGAAACATTCAAATTGATATATTTGTATCTATTCTGTATCAATTTACTAAATTCCCTACCACATGAACTATTGAACTTCTGAATAGTATTGGTTAAAATCCAATGTTACATTCAAAATTTCGAATGTGGACATCTAATTATAAACAATCAAATTCAAAAACTGTAAATAACATTCAATTATAGAATTTTTAAGATTATTCGTTCTTATCAACATATGCTTATGAAAATCAAATTTCTACAATAACATTTGTTCTAACATTCAAATTTGAATATAAACACATCCCTAGTATTATATAGAGTGGTAAGTGCCAGCTTACAGAACAATCCCCTTGTTCCAAAATATCAAATAGAAGAGAACCAAGCTGTACTCTGGTAACCATGAAGAAGTCTTTATTAGCAGAACATATCAGCTGATATGATTTGCTAATAAAGACTTATTCCCGGTTACCAGAGTGTAGCTTGCTTCTCTTTAACCAGTTTTTAGGATAGCACGGCCTTACTCTGACTTGCTGATATCAATAGTATAGTTAGAACAAATATCCGTAAAGCGTGCTTACAATAAAAGCACCTGACCTTACAACCCATGCTAAATATATCCAACAAGATTTGCTGGCAGAAAATATTTTTTTTGTCTTTTTAATAAAGCCAGTTTATTGATAGTTCTTATTTTTTCTGCTTGCAATCTTTTAAATAATTTACAAATACAGTTCATCAATAAAGAATGCATTCATTACTAAAATGTGCAAAAACTGTTAATAATTCATAACATGTTCAATCTGTTTTTTTTCCCCTCTTCTGTAAGAAAATAATATAGAAAAGCCTGCATGGAAAAGATCAAAATCTGCCATGATCAAAAGAAATTCCGGCTGAAATGTTCACAAAAGCTTTCTCAGTCTGCCACAGTAACTCTGTGGAGTAGTAACTGTGAGTGTTTGAGTAGTAAAGGTCAAAATATATTTTTTAAAGAAAAGTGAGTTTACGTGATATTATATAGAGCTGTGAATTCTTATTTGAAAAAGGATCTTTCTAACTACAACTTTGAAAAGTTACAGAATATCTAAAGTTATTATTTTTTTTAATATAAACCCTACTTTGTCATTTTGCGTCCAAAAATCGTAGAATTAAAAAAGAGCCTGAATCATGGTGAAATCATTGCAGTATATTTAGGAAACAACTTTTATACTCTGTGCTGGGATCTGGTTCTCAGAACAGACCAATGACCCTACTAAATATTGTTTATAGGTCTGATGACAAAGAACATTTGGCTAGATTACAAGTGTTGCGGTACGGCTTTTAACGCTGAAAAAATGGCAATTCCAGCATATTGGCACAATGGCCGGGATCGCATATTACAAGTCGTGTCGGTATAGCTGTAACACAAGCATTTTAGCCTGTAATGCAACGTCCATTCCGCACTCAAAAAAATTGTGGGATTTCCATAGCGCTGGTATTACAGGTTGTGCGGTCCGGCTAAAAAGCTTGCGTTACAGCCTATACCGACACGATTATTACCGCCATCTGAGAGAAGTAGTTATGGATTTTGCAAAACAAAAATGTTTAACAAAACTCATAACTAAAGTGTTACAAAGTACACTAAAACCCATAAACTACCTATTAACCCTTAAACTTCCACCCTCCCGCATCGCAAACACTATCATAAAGCTATTAATCCCTAAACCTCCGGCCCCCCACATCGCCACAACTAAATAAAGCTATTAACCCCTAAACCACCAGCCCCACACATCGCAAATCACTAAATTAAACTATTAACCCCTAAACCTAACACCCCCCTAATTTAAAATTAAAAAATTAAATATAACTCTCTTAAAATAAATAAAAACTTACCTGTGGAATAAAAATAAACCTAACATTAATTATAAATTAACCTAAAATTACTTTTCTAGGAAAATAAAAAAAATACTACAAATAAAAAAACATAAATTACAAATTTAAAAAAAATAAATAAAAATAGGAAAAAAATTACAAAATCTAAAATTAAAAAAAATAATAAACACTAAATTACGTAAAAATAAAGAAACACTAATCTTACAAAAAATAATAAACGAAATTATCAAAAATAAATCAATTACACCTAATCTAATAACCCTATAAAAATAAAAAAGCCCCCCAAAAATAAAAACACTCCCTAGCCTACAATAAACTACCAATAGCCCCCGGGACGGATAAAGATATCGCCGCCTGGATGAAGACCTCTCACCGCCTGGATGGAGATGGATGTGCGGACTTCAGGAACCGTGAGTAGATTTTATGGGGTTAGTAATGTAAGGTTAATTTATAGTTTAATGTTAGGTTTATTTGTATTTCACAGGTAAGTTTTTATTTATTTTAAGATAGTTATATTATGTTTAATTTTAAGTTAGGGGGGTGTTAGGTTTAGTGGTTAATAACTTAATTTAGTGTTTTGCGATGTGGGGGGGCTGGGGGTTTAAAGGTTAATAGGTTTATTTAGTGGTGGCGATGTCAGGGAGCGGTGGAATAGGGGTTAATAACTTTATTATAATGTCGGCGATGTCGGGGAGCGGCAGGATAGGGGTTAATAATTTTTATTAGTGGCGGCGATGTCGGGAGTGGCAGATTAGGGGTTAATAAGTTTAATATAGTGTTTGTGATGCGGGAGGGCCTCGGTTTAGGGGTTAATAGGTAGTTTATGGGCGTTAGTGAACTTTGTAGCACTTTAGTTATGAGTTTTATGTAACAGTTTTGTAACGTAAAAATCATAACTACTGCTCTCAGATTGCGAAACAGAAAGCGAAACAGATCTTGTGGTATAGGCTGAAACGCAAGCTTTTTAGCCTCACCGCAAAAATCGTAATGGCTGCGCTATGGAAGTCCCATGAAAAAACGTAATTTTAACGTGTGCGGGACTGACGTTGCTTTAAAGGCTAAAAGGCTTGCGGTACAGCTATACCGACAAGAATTGTAATGGCTGCGCTGATGTTTTAACTGTTTTTTTCAGCGTTAAAACACGAACGCAAAACTTGTAATCTAGGTGATATTTATTTATAAAATGTTTTGCCATAAAAAATACATTGATATTTCTCTTGTTTTCAAGTATATCCTGGGATATGCCAGCAATACATTACATATTGTACAAATAGTTACTTTTTTACATAGCTATACACAGACACAAGGTAGGTCTTTTATAGTTTACACTCTTTACAATATTGAGTTGTTTATAACGATAGAGAGATTTTTCTTTTCAAGGATCTCAGGTTGCTGGAAGATTTGGTGCTTTCCGCGAGATTATTCCACAGTCGAGGAGCTCTGAATAAGAACACCGACCGACCAGCTTCCTTGTTGTAATGGGGAATGGTGAGTAGAGTGTAAGAAGAGGACCTTAATTTACAGGGGGAGTGGGGAGCAGGGGTGAGCATACTGCAGGAGAGGTGAAGAAAGCGTCTAAAGTCAAGTGAGAGACAGTTCTTTTAACATATCTCAATGATGAGTTTTGTAATCACATTGCAGGATAAAACGGCATTATAAGATACAGAGAATTGCAAATTTATTGAGATGGGTCTGAGGTGCAGATGCATACACAATATCCCCATAATCAATTGCTAGGATCAGCATTTGTTGTACAATACAATTACAAACCTCAAGATTTAGACAGGATTTATTTCTAAAAAGGGTTCCAATTTTAGGGCTCAGTTTGGACAATAGTTTGTCAATATGAGGTCCAAAAAACATGTTAAGATCAAGCCAAATACCCAGATACTTATAGGAGTTGACAGGGGCTAGCCTACAGTTTGATAATTATGTTTAGCTTTGTGTTATTTGACTTTTGATTCATCCCAAAAAACATGGTTACTGTTTTTGTGTTTAGAAACAGTTTATTTTTACAGATCCATCTTTAGACCTCTAAAACATCCTGCTGCAACGCAACCTCAAGTTGTTATATGTTTGGTTTTGTTTCATAAATTATAGTGTCATCCACATACATGTGTATAATTGAGGCACGGCAAACTAAGGAAAGATCATTTATGAATATGGAGAACAAGAAAATGGAACCCTGGTGCTCGTTACATTTACATCATATTGTGTACAGCTAAGGAGATCTTCAGGAAAATTACAATCTAGAAATGGTGTTTGGCAATCACGCTCATAACATGTTTGTTTTTATTTCAGTAATTTTGTACAGGTTTTTAAAGTAAACAGAAGTAAGAAAAACAGTGCTTTACAGCATCTGAAACCTAGTGTTGCTATTGTCTTACATCGCTATCGTCTTAATGCAATAGAAATTCAGCAAAGAGGATAAGTTGCGGCAACATTCTTCTTATGCAAATTAATTTCCTGCAGTATTCTTAAAATGGAGATTTTAGTATTTCTCAATTTATTTTAAAACATTTAAAAAAATACTTTGAAAATATGAATAGTTTTTATCACTGAGCAAACATGCCCAGTATACCCATCATGCCAAAATACAAATGACATTCATATTGTTTAACACTTATCATAAACACCTCTCTATCCTATTGCAAAATGCAAACATGGACTTCATTAAATTTATTAACTCATTTCAGATTTCAGTGATTATCATCCATTATTGGTAGTTTAGAGTGGCGTTGTAGGAAAATGTAGACCAAATCTTGTGGCAGTTATTAAGTAAGACTGTGGGGCCCATTTATCAAGCTCCGAACAGAGCTTGGCGAGTCTTCAGACTGATGAGGTGGACAGGAATCGCCGGAAATCCACCCGATCGAGTATGATCAGGTTGATTGACACCCCCTGCTAGAGGCTGATTGGCTGCGAGTCTGTAGGGGGCGGCGTTGCACCAGCAGCTCTTGTGAGCTACAGGTGCAATGCTGAATACGGAGAGCGTATTGGTCTCCGCATTCAGCGAGGTCTTGCGGACCTGATCCGCACTGTCGGATCAGGTCCGCAAGACCTTTGATAAATAGGCCCCTGTGTATGACTTGGAAAGATTGTGATCACTTAAAAAAAAAAAAAAAAGTCTGTTACCGTTTTTCCTCGGTGGAAAAAAAAATCAGAAAGATTGAAATTGGCCCAGTTATCAGATAATAGATAATATTTTCTTATTCTGATGTTCTAATGTAATGTGTAGAGAGGATGCTACAATATGAAAAACAAAATATACTTGAGACCACGTGGCATATTTATCAAGGTCTGGCGGACCTGATCCGACCTCCCTGAATACGGCGAGCAATACGCTCGCCGTATTCAGCATTGCACCAGCAGCTCACAAGAGCTGCTGGTGCAACGCCGCCCCCTGCAGACTCGCGGCCAATGGGCCGCCAGCAGGGGGGTGTTAATCAACCCGATCGTACTCGATCGGGTTGTATTGTGGCGATGTGTGTCCGCCTGCTCAGATGTAGCTATTGCCGTTTTAATCTAGTGGTACAAATATTGAAATTTTAGGACAGGTTGATAGGATATGTATATTCAGACAGGCTGATATCGACATATATTTGATGGTTATGTATCTCTATGTTTTGCCTGTGATAAATATGTTTATGTGCCCTTGGCGATCACAATTTTTTTTTGTTTAATCGTACTATTTTTATTATGCAGATGTATTGTACTGTATTGTTGATTATAAATAAAAGATTTAAAAAAAAAAAGAAGAAAATAATTTTTAGATTTTCTTTCTTTATGAAAACATAGGCCAGAAAGTATATTAGTGAGATAATTGCCTTGTAGCTCAAGTTTCCTGAGAGAAAAGCAAAGGAATCTTAATAATATTGATCCAATCATGAAACAGTGGTATGCAATGATTTTCTAACTGATATATACATAGGGCTCCATTTATGAAGCAGGGAATGCTGATTTGGATGCCCATCATTTCAGGGTCGTCTGAAATGGAAGTTAAGAAGCCGCAGGACCGTTGCTCCTTAACCTGTCTGCCACATTTTAGTTGGCAGATTGAAATCATCCGATCGGGATGACTGACAGCCCCTGCATAGGCCAATTGGCCGTCAGCAGGGGGCAGCATTGCACAAGCATGTCACTAGAAATGCTTGTGCAATGATAAATGGCGACAGCATATGCTGTCTATATTTAGCGATGTCAAGCGGACATTGTTCACTATAGCGAATCATGTCCGCTCAACACATAGTAAATCTACCCCGTAGTATCAAATTAAGACTTTAAAATATAATACTATAACCTTAAGTATAATATCAAATATTTTAATTGCATTATTTAATTAATTACTTCTAAGCTAAGTGCTGATTTCTGTACCACATTGAGGTTTATTCCAATCGTTGAGAAAGCTTATCAAATGATTCTTTAATGAGGACAGATGTAAAAAATAAATAAATTGATAAATATGATTATAAATGTAGAGTGGTGCTGTATTGACAGTAGTTTAAAACTACTACAATCTTCCAAGTTGCACCCACATTGTATTGAGCAGGATGGATGAAATTGCCACTTGTTGCTGTATGTATGTATTGGGTACTTGTAAAGTGCAGCTAATCACCCGTAAGGGTCTCAAGGCGCTGTTCATTTTATCGACCTTGAAAGGATGAAAGGCTGAGTGGACTTTCCCAGGGATCGAACCTGCAACCCTTGGTTGCTATAGAGCTCAGCCACAGTGCCTTAGCATGCTGAGCTATCTGTCTCTTGCTGTTTCTTCTTGGAAAGCCACACCCCCTTAAGCACCTTTTTCAGGGTTTTGCACAACCAAGGTTGTGCGAGCTGGGTTGTCAACAACCCTGAACTAACAAGTCTAATGACTGCTGCTTCTTAAAAACTACAGCACACCGATTGCATAAGTCTGCACACACACTTTGTGGAAGCACCGTTTCCATTTATTACAGTGGCAAGTTATTGTAAATAAGATTATATTAAAGGGACAGTCTAGTCAAAAATAAACTTTCCTGATACATAAAGGACATGCCATTTTAAACAACTTTCTAATGTACTTTTATCATACATTTTGCTTTGTTCTTTTGGTATTCTTAGTTGAAAGCTAAACCTAGGAGGCTAATATGCTAATTCCTTAGCCCTTGAAGGCTGCCTCTTATCTGAATGCATTTTTACATTTTTTCACAGCTAGAGGACAATAATTCATGTGTGCAATATAGATAACATTGTGCTCACACCCGTGGAGTTACCTAGGAGTCAGTACTGATTGGCTAAAATGCAGTTCAGTAAAAAAATAACTGAAATAAAGGGGCAGTCTGCAGAGGCTTAGATACAATGTAATTACAGAGGTAAAAAAGTATATTAATATAGCCGTGTTGGTTATGGAAAACTGGGGAATGGGTAGTAAAGGGATTATCTTTTTAAACAATAAAAATTCTTATTTAGACTGTCCCTTTAAATAGACTTTGGAATTTTATCCCACTCTTCTTTGCAAAAATAGTTAAAGTTCCTTCAAATTGCTAGAGGATTTCTTGTGTGCAGCTCTCTTTAGGTGATCACACAGTTTTTCAAAGGGATTGAGCTATTAGCACTGACTGTACCATTCCAAGACTTTGGGGCATATTTATCAAGCTCTGTATGGAGCTTGATGCCCCGTGTTTTTAAAGACCGCTGCTCCATAATCTGTCTGCCTACTCTGAGGCAGTGGACAGAAATCGTCAGAAATCAACCCGATCGAATACGATAGGGTTGATTGACACCTCCTGCTAGTGGCCGATTGGCCGCAAATCTGCAGGAGACGGTATTCTGTCAGCATTTATCGCTGTGCAGTGGACATGATTCGCTATAACAGATCATTTCTGCTCGCACAATCATGAATATGCCGCTTTGAGTTTTCTTTTCTGAAGCAATGCTTTGGTCCCCTTGGATGTGTGCTTTGGGTCATTGCCATGTTTGAATGTGAAATTCCTCTTCATCTTCCTGCTTCTAAAAGAGGCCAGCAAGTTTTGTGCCAAAATATCTTAATATTTGGAACTATTCATTATCTGATCTATCTTGACAAGAGCCCCTTACCCAGCTGAAGAAGAGCAGCCCCAAAGCTTGATGCTACGCACCACTATGCTTAAAACTTGTTGGTTTTCCTTTGGCTTTGCGCCAATCATATATTTTACAATTTGCACTGAAAAGTTCAACCTTTCTATCCTCAGACCATAACACATTTTTCCATATGGTTTGGGGTGAAATCTTTTGGCATAAGTTAGATGGTTTGGATGTTCCTTTTGTAAGAAAGGTTTTTGGTCTTGTCACCCTACCCCACAGCCAAGGCATGTGCAGAATATGAGACATGGTGGTCACAGCAACGAGTGACCGGTACCTGCCATTAATTCATGGAGCTCTCCTTGCCCTATCATCAACTTTGGAGGGTTGTCCTGATCTTTGCAATGTCTCTGTGGTGCCACATTTTCTCTACTCATTGATGATGGAAGTGCGCTCTGATGCTGACAACTTGTAATACCAGCGCACATTAGCGTGTGTTGGTATTACGCAGTGGAGCACAAATATCGCTTTCATGAAAGCGATATTTAGCACTACATTTGTAATCTGGCCCTACAGTAAATAAATAAAAGGTTATCATTTGCTCCTATTTGAAGCTAACCTGCAGGTGCATTGAAACAGAATTGTTACTCTATTTGCAGGTTCTAATATTTTTTTAATTCATTTCGGATGCTTCCAACATAGCTGTAGAAAAAAAAAGAGGAAGAAAATCTCTCGGTCCTAGCAACTTGTTTTAGTAAAGTGCATTTTACAGCTCAAATCAGAGATTGCTTAAAATGAAGAATAAATTACAATTATGTTATATTGTAATTTGCATTTTATCATTTTAAAGATTGTGTAGAGTTGGAATAATGGAATGAAGAAAGCCAGGTTTAAATAACATAAGAAAACTTGTAGTTCTGGATAAAAATTGAAATTAATATGGATCTGAACATCCTGATTTCAAAATGTAATAGTATTAATTCACTGTGGTTTTTAAATAGAACAGACCAGAGAAGTTTTCAGCAGATGCAGAGAGAAAAAAAATAATTTCTAACATGATCATGTAATCATTTATAACCGCACAAATTGGTGTTAAAGGGGTCCAGTCCACTTTGAAACTGAAAGATGATTTAGATATATACATCATATGCACAGAAAATCGCATTGGACACATTCGCCTATATTTTGAGTTTTGTCTGTAAAAACTTGCGGAACTAAAGCTCCTTTTTTTTCCAGCGCACCCTTAAGCCAACGCTAGTATTACGAGTTTTCTGAATAGCTGCGTTAGCCTCAGAAAAGTGAGCGTTGAGCCAAATTTAGCTCCACTTCTACCCTCAATACCAGCGTTGCTTACGGTAGCGGTAAGCTGGAAAAACGTGCTTGTGCATGATTTCCCCATAGGATACAATGGGGCTGAGCTGGCTGAAAAAAAATCTAACACCTGCAAAAAAGCAGCGTTCAGCTCCTAATGCAGCCCCATTGTTTCCTATGGGGAAACACTTTCTAAGTCTACACCTAACACCCTAACATGAACCCCGAGTCTAAACAACCCTAACCTTACACTTATTAACCCCTAATCTGCCGCCCCTCTATCGCTGACCCCTGCATTATATTATTAACCCCTAATCTGCCGCTCCGGACACCGCCGCCACCTACATTATAGCTATGAACCCCTAATCTGCTGTCCCTAACATCGCTGACACCTATATTATATTTATTAACCCCTAATCTGTCCCCCCCCCAACGTCGCCGCCACCCACCTGCACTTATTAACCCCTAATCTGCCGACTGGACATCGCCGCCACTATAATAAATGTATTAACCTCTAAACAGCCGCACTACCGCCTCGCAAACACTATAATAAATTTTATTAACCCCTAATATGCCCTCCCTAACATCGCCGCCACCTACCTACAATTATTAACCCCTAATCTGCCGCCCCCAACGTCGCCGCTACTATAATAAAGTTATTACCCCTAAACCTAATTCTAACCCTAACACCCCCCTAAGTTAAATATCATTTAAATAAATCTAAATAAATTTACTATAATTAAATAAATTATTCCTATTTAAAAATAAATACTTACCTATAAAATAAACCCTAATATAGCTACAATATAACTATTAGTTACATTGTAGCTATTTTAGGATTTATATTTATTTTACAGGCAACTTTGTATTTATTTTAACTATGTACAATAGCTATTAAATAGTTAATAACTATTTAATAGCTACCTAGTTAAAATAATTACAAAATTACCTGTTAAAAGTTAAAAATACACCTAACACTACACTATCAATAAATTAATTAAATAAATTACCTACAATTATCTAAACTAAAATACAATTAAATAAACTAAACTATATTACCAAAAAAAAACAAAACACTAAATTACAAAAAATAAAAAAAATTACAAGAATTTTAATCTAATTACACCTAATCTAAGCCTCCTAATAAAATAAAAAAGCCCCCTAAAATAATAAAATTCCCTACCCTATACTAAATTACAAAAGTAATCAGCTCTTTCACCAGCCCTTAAAAGGGCTTTTTGCGGGGCATTGCCCCAAAGTAATCAGCTCTTTTACCTGTAAAATAAAATACAAGACCCCCCAACATTACAACCCACTACCCACACACCCCTACTCTAAAACCCACCCGATCCCCCCTTAAAAAAACCTAACACTACCCCATTGAAGATCACCCTACCTTGAGCTGTGTTCACTCAGCCGGGCACCGATGGGCCAGAATAGGACATCCGGAGCGGCAGAAGTCTTCATCCGATCGGGGCAGAAGAAGTCCTCCATCCAGCATTCTATTGGCTGATCCAATCAGCAAATCGGATTGAACTTCAATCCGAATGGCTGATTACATCAGCCAATCGGATTTTTACTACCTTAATTCCGATTGGCTGATAGAATCCTATCAGCCAATCGGAATTCGAGGGACGCCATCTTGGATGACGTCATTTAAAGGAACCTTCATTCGTCGTTAGTCGTTGTGTTAGTCGGATGTCTTGAAGATGGACCCTCTCCGCGCCGGATGGATGAAGATAGAAGATGCCGCTTGGATGAAAACTTCTGCTGGATGGAGGACCTCTTCTGCCCCGATCGGATGAAGACTTCTGCTGCTCCGGATGTCCTATTCTGGCCCATCGGTGCCCGGCTGGGTGAACACGGCTCAAGGTAGGGTGATCTTCAATGGGGTAGTGTTAGGTTTTTTAAGGGGGGATCGGGTGGGTTTTAGAGTAGGGGTGTGTGGGTGGTGGGTTGTAATGTTGGGGGGGTCTTGTATTTTATTTTACAGGTAAAAGAGCTGATTACTTTGGGGCAATGCCGCGCAAAAAGCCCTTTTAAAGGACCAGTCAACACTGTAGATTTGCATAATCAGCAAATGTAAGATAACAAGACAATACAATAGCACTTAGTCTGAACTTTAAATGAGTAGATTTTTTTCTGACAATTTTAAAAGTTATGTCTTTTTTCACTCCCCTTGTACCATGTGACAGCCATCAGCCAATCACAAATGAATACACGTACCATGTGACAGCAATCAGCCATTCACAAATGCATACACACTTATTCTTGCACATGCTCATTAGGAGCTGGTTACTCAAAAAGTTAAAATATAAAAATACTGTGCACATTTTGTTAATGGAAGTAAATTGGAAAGTTGTTTAAAATTGCTTGCTCTATCTGAATAATTAAAGTTTAATTTTATTGAGTGTCCCTTTAAGGGCTGGTAAAAGAGCTGATTACTTTTGTAATTTAGTATAGGGTAGGGAATTTTATTATTTTGGGGGGCTTTTTTATTTTATTAGGGGGCTTAGATTAGGTGTAATTAGATTAAAATTCTTGTAATTTTTTTTTTTTTGTAATTTAGTGTTTTTTTTTTGTTATATAGTTTAGTTTATTTAATTGTATTTTAGTTTAGATAATTGTAGGTAATTTATTTAATTAATTTATTGATAGTGTAGTGTTAGGTGTATTTGTAACTTAGGTTAGGATTTATTTTACAGGTAATTTTGTAATTATTTTAACTAGGTAGCTATTAAATAGTTATTAACTATTTAATAGCTATCGTACCTAGTTAAAATAAATACAAAGTTGCCTGTAAAATAAATATAAATCCTAAAATAGCTACAATGTAATTATTAGTTATATTGTAGCTATATTAGGGTTTATTTTATAGGTAAGTATTTATTTTTTAATAGGAATAATTTATTTAATTATAGTAAATTTATTTAGATATTTTTAAATTATATTTAACTTAGGGGGGTGTTAGGGTTAGGGTTAGACTTAGGTTTAGGGGTTAATAACTTTATTATAGTAGCGGTGACGTTGGGGGCGGCAGATTAGGGGTTAATAATTGTAGGTAGGTGGCGGCGATGTTAGGGAGGGCAGATTAGGGGTTAATAAAATAGGGGTTAATAAAATTTATTATAGTGTTTGCGAGGCTGGAGTGCGACAGTTTAGGGGTTAATACATTTATTATAGTGGCGGCGATGTCCGGTCGGCAGATTAGGGGTTAATAAGTGTAGGTAGGTGGCGGCGACTTTGGGGGGGGCAGATTAGGGGTTCATAGCTATAATGTAGGTGGCGGCGGTGTCCGGTCGGCAGATTAGGGGTTAAATAATTTTATTATAGTGTTTGCGATGTGGGGGGGGGGGGCTCGGTTTAGGGGTTCATAGGTAGTTTATGGGTGTTAGTGTACTTTGTAGCACTTTAGTTAAGAGCTTTATGTTCCGGCGTTAGCCCATAAAACTCTTAACCACTGACTTTTAAATGCGGTAGGAGACTTGGAGGTAGAGGCTGTACTGCTCACTTCTTCCAAGACTCATAATACTGGCGTTTGGCAAATCCCATTAAAAAGATAGGATACGCAATTGACGTAAGGGGATTTGCGGTAGCCAAAAGTCGCGGAAGAAAAGTGAGCGGTACACCTGTACCTGCCATACTCGTAATACCAGCGGGCGTTAAAAAGGAGCGTTAGGACCCCTTAACGCTGCTTTTTAAGGCTAACGCAGAACTCAAAATCTAGGCGATAGTTTGTCATGGAATACAATCTCTTGTTCAATCCAAAGATTGTTCACTGGGTCAATAGGTTCAGTTGAATTTTAATAAAATTATTTGTTTGTTAATGGAAAATGTCTACAAGGCAGAGGAACAGCTGGAAGTAGCTTAAAGGGATATGAAACCCAATGCTTTAGACAGAACACGCAATTTTAAACAACTTTCTTGTTTACTTTTATTATCAATTTTTTTTCTTCTCTTGGTATCTTTGGTTGAAAAGCAGGAGCGTAATGCTTAGGAGCCGGCCCATTTCTGGAGTACTATATGGCAGCAGTTCCATTTACAAGAGCACTAGAGGGCAGCGCTATTTCCTGCCATGTAGTGCTCCAGATGCCTACCTAGGTATCTCTTCAACACAGAATATCATGGGAACAAAGCAAATTTGATAATAAAAGTAAATTGGAAACTTTTTAAAAATTGTCTGCTCTGTCTAAATCACAAAATAAATTTCTTTTTTCATATCTCCTTAAACTTAAAAGAATATGAAACCGACAATGTCTCTTTCGTGATTCAGATAGAGCAGCAATTTTAAACAACTTTCTAATTAACTTATATTATCAATTTGTTTTTGTATCTTTTGTTGAGAAGCAGGAACATAAGCTCAGGAGCGTGCACGTGTCTGGAGCCCTATATGCCAGCAGTTTTGCAAGAGCACTAGAGGGCAGCACTATTTCCTGCCATGTAGTGGCACTAACCATATGGGAAACCCCTACGGATGCTAAACACACATTATGAGGTCATAGGTTCCCCAAGTGAAACCAACCAATAGGCAGGAGCCAATAAACTATCCTCTACATGGTACCATCAAGAGAGCCACAATGTGTTCGGCCACAGGTGTAGTTCAAACTTGGTTCATTAAAATCAGTTTACAACCTGTTTCTAAGCATAAAGCTATTTCATCAGACAGATAATACTGTAAAACACTCATATTTCAAAGCCAAGAGAGTAAACAAACTAATCACAGGACTACAATCATTAGTGAACACCTGTGTGTGAGTTACAAAAATATGGCATCAATTAAATATGCACCTACAATGAGTATTTAACCTTTAGATAGGTTAAAAGCAAAACAATATACAATACACAAACTCAAAAATAAAAATATTAAAATTAAAAATCAAATCTCTAATATACAGATATCTAAATGATAACCCCCCCTGCTATCTGACACTTAAAGTTGTAAAACACTTTGGTGTTGATTCCAGTCTGATTGTGTTTCTCGATTGTTTTACGACTCCCATAAAACCTTTTTTAATTAGGGCAATCACAATATAAACAATAACACAATTTCCGTATTCAAAAAACTTTATATCAGATCCAAGCAGATATCCACAGATGAGATGCATGGACAGCTTTGGTATTCACAATCTACCGAACACAAGTTATTGACTAAATATAGACACATCAAGTTCAATATACAAAGGCATTTGATAAATACTTATTACTAACAGATCAATGGATAACACACATAGTTCAAAGATCTGCACATGCTTGGAACAGAAAAGCAAAATGGCACAACCCATGCTAAGAACAGTGATAGTCCTTTTCAATGATGATAGATTTGCGCAAAAAAAAATATATATATTATACTGAATACATCATCATCAATACTTAAAGGAAAAAATATAAAGAAAACAGCTTCAATAAATGGCCATTTGCAAAACTTTTTACATTAATTACTATCCAGTTGCAACACAGAAACACTCAAATAGACGCTATTAACCTTATTAACTCACTTAAAAAGGAAGCATTGACTGATGCGGCCATATTGCATGCTGGTCATATTGTCAATGTTTCTGATTGGCTGTGTTATGCAATAGGAATGTGATGTAAGGTAAAAAGAGTGTTGATCTGCCATTTAAGATTTGCACGGTTGTTTGGTGCGGTGTATCGATTTCAGTGTTTGTTTATTGACAGCCATTATTGATCGCTAAGAGTGCCATTGTGAGGAAATGTAGATCAAATGTCCTGGGAGTTATCAAGCTCAGTTATGTCTGACTTGGGAAGAATGTAATCAATTTGACAAAAAAGGACAATCACGTTTTTTTCCTTTCAAAAGAGAAACTCTGAAACATTTGATGACAATGTACATACACAGTCATATAAACATCATTTTACTTGAGTAATATATGTAAAACAAATCATTATAAATCTTTAGACTAATCTAAAAAAAAGACTGTGGGGCCGATTTATCAAGCTCTGTATGGAGCCTGATGCCTCTGTTTCCGCGCGAGCCTTCAGGCTCGCCGGAAACAGAAGTTATGAAGCAGCAGTCCATAACCTGTCTGCCTGCTCTTAGGCCGCGGACAGAAATCAACCAGATCGAATATGATCGGGTTGATTGAAATTCCCTGCTAGCGGCCGATTGGCCGCGAATATGCAGGGGCGGCATTGCACCAGCAGTTCACAAGAACTGCTGGTGCAATGATAAATGCTAACAGTGTATGCTGTCTGCATTTATCGATGTGCGGCGGACATGATACAATACATTGTATCATGTCCGCTCGCACATTAATAAATAGGTTTCTATATATAAAATAATGGCGGCAATGTTTCTATCTTCTCTTACCTCTAAGTGTGTATATATCTCTTTTTCACATTTACTGTATATCATATGGTCTAAATTGAGGAACTTTTTACGCACCCTTATAACATCAGCGTTTCTGTTGTTTTGTGACTCCAAAATTGTCTAATTAATAAATTGCGGTCTTCATACAAAACCAAGGTAAATAATGCAAAAGTCTCAAGATGAGTCTCACTATTTCAAAGCTGTTGAGGTTGTCTCCTCTTTATTTTACTTTTACTTTTCTTGAATTTTTGTTAAAGTTTTCTTTTGTGCTTATGTCAGAGAGGACTGTTTTAAAGCGTTGGGGTTTTTTAAGTTTGTTTTGTAACATTCTGCAGGCATTTTTGTGATGCTGGTATCCTTGACAGGGGAATTTCTACTACACGGCAATAAGTTGTAAGATAGATGTGACTCAGTTGGTTATAAAAGAGCTGATCATACAATTAGTTACCTTGTTTTGCAGTCAAACTACACACTCCTTGAAAACCCTTCTAAGGGCTAGATTTATGAACGCTGAGGCATACAGGGGTGCGTATACACGCCCCTGTATGCCTCAGCTCGCCTGTGGTGGGGTGAAATTACCCGCAGGTAGTTAACATTGCACACGAGCGCAATTTTGCGCTTGCGTGCAATCCCGCCCCCTGCCCACGCACAGACAATCACGCGCGGGACTCGACCGAGGAGATTGAATTTCGCCACAATAGAGGTGGCGTAGATGTTTGGGAAGCAGCGGTCTGGTGACCGCTGCTTGATAAATCCTGGCGAGCAAGTTCTTAAGAGAACTTGCTGTCATAGGGGCTTAATAAATCTAGCCCTAAGTATGTTTATCCTTTGCTGCAGACACTGAAGCCTATTTATGAAATGTCTGTCGGATCCTGATCCGACAGTGCGGATCAGGTCCGACAGACATTGCTGAATGCGGAGACCAATACACTCTCCGTATTCAGCATTGCAATCGGCCGCCAGCAGGGGGGTGTCAATCAACCCGATCGTACTCGATCGGGTTGAATTCCGGCGATTCCTGTCCGCCTCTTTAGAGCAGGCGGACAGGGTTATGGAGCAGCGGTCTTTAGCAGGCTCGCCAGAAACACGGGGCGTCAAGCTCCATTCGGAGCTTGATAGATAGGCCCCAATAAATAAACTTTAGCACAGATCAAGCAATAATTGTGTAGCATTTAGCTGAGTTTCATATCTAGAGCCTGGTGGATCTACTTTTTTATCTGGAGCTATAGGGAAAAGCACCGTTTTCTAAGAACTGTATATTGTTGGAAAAATTGTGAAACTAATTATAGAATGCTTTAAACTATCCTTAAAGGGACAGTATACAGCAATTTTAATTTAACTGCATGCAATAGACACTGCTATAAAGAATAATATGCACAGATACTGATATAAAAATTCAGTATAAAACCTTTAAAAAAAACTTACTTAGAAGCTCCCAATATAGCACTGTTGATGAGGTTAGTCTGGAACAACAACTGAAAGGGGCTGAGAGCAGACCCTCCCCCTGCATATGAATAGACCCATTATACAAACAGAAGCAATGTGAAGTCTGTATACATCAGTATACATCTAAAACTTTGGGGCTTGGTTAGGAGTCTGAAAATCAGCACAATGTTATTTAAAAATAAGCAAAACTATACATTGTTACAAAAACACCCCCAGATGGGCTATATAAATCGATTATCTACAACACATTTATGTAAAGGAAAATCTAGTGTACAATGTCCCTTTAAATTTATGTGGAATTACATTTTGAATTTATAGGGACACTCTAGTCATATTTAAACTTTCATGGTAGGGCATGCAATTTTAAACAACTTTACAATTTACTTTTATCATTAAATTTGCGTTGCTCATATGCTAGTTTCTAAGCTGATGAACTGCCCCTTATCTCAGTGCATTTTGACAATTAGACACTGCTAGTTAATGTGTGTCATATAGATAACATTGTACTCACTCCGTGGAGTTATTTAAGAGTCAGCACTGATTGGCTAAAATGCATGTCTGTCAAAATAACTGAGATAAGGGGCAGTCTGCAGAGGCTTCAAAACAAGGTAATCACAGAGGTAAAAATTGTATTAATAAAACAGTTTTAAACAATAAAAATTGTTGAATAGACTGTCCCTTTAACTTCCCTTTAACCTTCATGTCAAAAGTGGCACCACCTCCTGACTGTAAACATTTATTTGTGTTACCTCAAAAGGTGATAGGCTTGTATTTCCCTTGCATATATTTAATAGTTTTCTTCTAAGTGGATTATACTAGAAATATGGGTCAGATTCATTTACATTTATTGACAGGCAGCCAGCTTCCAGAAGCTGCATTTTAAACTGTGTAATTTTCTGTACTATTTTAAATTATTTCTTATATGAAAAAAGAAAGAGAATGAATTAAAATAACTACAAACTTTTCTTTTCATGGAAAATAAGCACTTAGAAATTCTCAATGTAGCCACTGCTTGCAGCTAGATAAGGGAGCATACATGCTTAAGTTACATTCTTCCTCTTCTGAGCTTGGGCAATAAACTGACTTCCTGTTTCTCTTGCATTTGCTGAAAAGGAAACCAGCTCATGTTACTCTAGAATATTTATAAAATCAAGCTAAATATGCTTCCTGTGGAAACCCCAGCCCCCTTCTGGGGCTGTGAAAGGAAATAAATTAACCATGCGCACATGAAGTAAAAAAAAAGAAAAAAAAAGAAATAAAAAGTCCTTTAAAATGATTAACCATTCATATTACAATGATTTCTATTACATAAAGGTCACTGCTTTGTGATTTTTATTTTAACAATGAAACAGACTGATTCTTTTCTTAAAGAAAAATTAAAGTCAACATTAAACTTACATGATTCAGATAGAGTGTTCAATTAAAAAAAACTTTCTAATTTACTTCTATTTGCAAATTGACTATGTTCTCTTGCTATGTATTGTTTAAGAGCATATCTATGGCAAGAGTGTTACAGCAATATTTGTAATACAATGTTATACAGTACATTGTTGCAGACAATGCTTATAGGTATACTCTTCAACAAAGAATACATAGGGCCCAATTTAACATTGTACGGGTGGACATGATCCACTGTCAGCATTTATCATTGCACAAGCATTTCTAGTGAAATGCTTGTGCAATGCCGCCCCCTGCACATTCGCAGCCAATAGGCCGCTAGCAGGGGGTGTCAATCATCCCGATCATATACAATCAGGATTATTGCTGTCTCAGAGGTGGCGGATGAGTTAAGAAGCAGCCGTCCTATGACCACTGCTTCTTAACTTATGTTTCCAGCGAGCCCGAAGGCTCGTGCGGAAACTGCTGCATTCACAGCATAATAAATCGCCCCCAAGAGTGAAGTCAATTTGATAACAGAAGTGCATCTTAAAATCTCTTAAAATTGCAAGCTCTATCTGAAACATGAAAGATTAACTTTGATTTAAATGCCCCTTTAACGGACTATCTCTGGGGTTTAAGTGGTTAATATTTTTTTCTAATAATTTACAGTACAGGCTTAATTTTTTAGCTATATAGGAAGAGCCTTATTTCAGTTGACTACAACTAAATCAATATTCCTTCATGTACGTTATTAGATACATTCTGTATTTTTTTTTTCAAAGGAGAAAAGCACATGTAAGCCAAATTACCCATGTGAGCGAAATCCCAGAGCTCTGTTAGTGATAACTTGACAGGCATTGTCAGTTAGTGTCCTCTGGGATCCTGATTCAGCCATCAATTAAAAATAAGTGTGTTTGTGAGGAGAAAATCAATTTAGAGATCAGCAAATAAATAAAATATGTCTTAGAAATATATTTGATAAAGGAATTGTTGACAATTGTATGACCATAGCTAAACAGGGACCAAAAAGTGCAGAAAAAATGCTTTAATATGTTATAACATTTTATTATTGCACTATTTATTGCATATAACAATGTGTTTAACCCCTTGGCTCAGCTCCTGAGCAGCAACGCAGTACTGGGAGCTAGATGAACACATCTCCAACTTGCTTTGACATATCTTGATTTTATGCTCTTGAGAAAGGCTTGTTTTGCCGAAACGCATTGAGCTATATTTTAATAAAATCTGAAGCTGCATCTGAAGATACCCTTGTGATGGTTTTAATAAAATGCTGATTTAAAACTGAAATCCTGTGAGTATGACCTGTTTGTGCGCCTACCATTTTATTTGAAACGTGCTACACCATTGTGAGCTTTTTATTTTGGAGGTGAAAGAAGGCAGGTTTCACAGAGGAAAAGAACAGCTTACATCCCCTGAGGTGACACAGCGCCGCAACATTCAATATTTTTTCAATACACTAATAAGTGTCAATAAGTTCATTAGAAATTTGGCATTGAAAAGGTACTTTACAAAAAAACTGATTGAGAGGAATTCTAAAGACACACCTAGTGAATTTGTACACACGAATTTCAAACCCAGATTAAAATTTTACCCCACACATGAGAAAGGTGATTTTATAAAAAACAAAATTGAGGAGGTAGTAAAAGACAACCTTAAGAAATATGAAGACAAGAAAGGGAGAATCCATTTGAATCTAACTAAAAATAAACAAATACGATGAAAAACCTACAAAAGAACCCTGACATCATTATAAAACCAGCGGATAAAGGGGATGGGGTGGCCGTAATGAATACGACAGATTGTGTGAAAGAGTCAGAGAGACTCCTTCTAGCTCAGGACACTTATAAGATCCAGTAAAGACACAAGAATTAGATATATTGAAGCTAATGAATTCAGCTAAAGATACAGGAATTATAAAAGATCACACATTTGATTTTTTAATGCAAATAAATCCCAGAACCCCAATCTTCTATTTTTTGCCCAAGGTCCACAAGAGTCTCCAAAATCCATCACGGAGACCAATAATTTCAGGTATTGGGCCCTTGACAGCTAACATGTCCCAATATGTTGATTATTTTCTACAAAACAGTGTTAGTCTTCTACCAGCATACTTGAGAGATACAGCACATTTCTTGGAGGTTTTAGGAGGAATAGACTGGAAGAAAGGATACATAATGGTAACGTATTATGTAAGTTCATTATGCACCAACATAGATCACCAGTAAGGTTTAGAGGCAGATAATCACTTTCTTAATATAAATGGAGAAATTAAAGATGTTCAAAAGGAATTCCTTCTCAAGTGCATAGAATTTATTCTTAAAAAGAATTATTTCAAATTCGAAGATACGTTTTTCTTACAATTAAAAGGAATAGCTATGGGCACAAGGTTTGCACCCAGTTATGCCAACTTGTTCATGGGGTATTTTGAAGAATTCTTTCTCAGTATGCTCCCCTGGAGGGTGAACCTTGTGCTCTATAAAAGTATCATAGACAATATTTTTATTATTTGGCAGGGAGATATAGAACTTTTAAGCCTATTTTTGGAAGATCTTAACAGAAATTTATTTGGCTTAAACTTTACTTCAGAACACAGTAGCCAAAAGATATATATTTTTAGATATTGAAGTATATATAGAAGACAGCAATCTAAAACTAAGACATTTTAAAAAAAAAAAACAGATGCAAACAATTATATTTTTTCAGATAGCTGTCATTTAAGTATTTGGATAGAAAACATACCTAAAAGCCAATTCATGAGGCTAAGAAGAAACTGCAGTGAATTAACTGAATTTCACACCCAATAAACACTTTTGAGAGAAATATTTAGAGAAAGGGGTTACGATACAACCAAGATAGATAACACCATCCAAACAGTACGGTCTATGAAAAGAGAGGAGATGTTAATTAACAAAAAGGAGAGTATGATAAAGAATAAGAGACATAATCACACAAATAATGAATGGGAAGTACCATTCATAACGGGTTACGGAACAGACCATAGAGCAATTACCAAAATCATATCCAAACATTGGGACTTGGTCAAAGAAGATCCCCTAATAGGCAAATCACTGAATGCCAAACCCAAGTTTATCTATAGAAAAGCGAGGAACCTCAAAAACATCTTAGCACCGAGCGAATTTAAAAGGAAATCTAATCCAACAGAACAGAGGAATTTAGAGGGGGAAAAAACAACAAGGTTTTTTTCCTTTTGCAGACTGTAAATCGTGTAAACTAAGTCACAAAACCAAATCAGTGATAATAACCAACACCAGTAAAATCTTCACAATAAAAGATATAATTAGGTGTACAGACAAAATTGTCATATATATGTTACAGTGCTCATGCTCTCTACAGTATTTAGGCCAATGTGCAGACAATTGAAGGATAGAATTAGAGAACACGTCTGGCAGCTAGAAAAAGGAAAAAATGAGACAGCCCTGTACAGACAATTTAGAGAAATGCATACGAGAAATACTAAAGACTTGTTATTCTGGGGAATTAAGAAAGTCAAATCAGACTGCAGAAAGGGGGATTTTGAACAAACCCTACTCCTTAATGAAGCCAGATTGATATACCAATTTGACACTCTACACCCTTCAGGCCTTAATGCAGAACTATATCTTAATGTGTTATGCTACGTATAAATGATTAATTGATTTTACTTTTTATATATGGGAAGTTTAATAACAAAATAAAATCTTCAACCTCTACCATATATTTTTTCCAACCCAATAAATGAAATAGGGCAGAATAAATATTTCAAAATTAATCTAATCACCCAAGTCCCTTTAGACCGAATAAATAACAGGACATAACAAATATTCTAGAATGGATTTAAAAATCTAAGTCCCTGTATATGGAAGATACACTAAATCTAAATGTTTAATTTAGTAATAAGATTACCTACAGCCCTAAGTATAGATAGACAGCTTAGTGGTTAGGGAGGTAGTTTTTTGTAATTAACACTTTCCCTGTACCATAAGTTTGATCCCAAAGTTTGGTACAAATGCATAATATCCAAATTTTTAAACAGATGTATGACTGACCTAGGTACTTAAAGTGAAGGTAATGTTTGAAGAATCAGTGCCCAGTTTTGAATAATGCTATTAAAAACAGGGGCACTTTAATTCATTAAACTTTACATTTCACTTGTTTTGTTCAAATACCTTTTAATCCTGACAGCCGCTGCAGCGCTTCCTCCGCCCATCGCAAGCCCTCTTCGTGGGTCCAAAATGACGAATCCGGCTTCGTCCAATCACGGCATTGCCTCAGGCCATGATTCCCCCAGGGGGAAAGTCGTGATTGGAGGAAGCCGGATTCGTCATTTCTGACGTATGAAGAGGCTTCAGATGGCCGGGGGAATCGCTGGAGCGGCTGTAAGGATAAAAAGGTAAGTATTTGAACAAAACAAGTGAAATGTAAAGTTTGATGAATTTAATACGATTATTAAATACCAGGCACTGATTCGTCAAACATTACCTTCATTTTAAGACCATAAGAAATACATTTTTTGGACATCATTTTTCACTAATTTATTACTTATTTAACACAAGGAAATACTGATAACCACTTCACAAGAACTAAATACCTTTAACAGGTAAAACAGTCAAGACTAAATATCACATAGAAAGGAATCTCATTAATTAGCCAGTACTGGGTTAAGTCTACAAAACGGATATAAGAGGTAACCTTAGAGCCAATCAGGTACTCTTGATAAAGGCTCTTTGCAGCTGAAACCGGTAGATGTACCCTGATTGGTAACACTTTTTTGAATCACCAACAGCTCACAGAGCTGACTGAACAGACGCCGGTAATGGCTACATCTACATCAAGGAACCAAGTAAAGAAGAAGAAATATTTAGCAAAACTCTGGAAACAGGCTTCCAACGAAGCCATTGACTACACTCTCTTATTTAGAAAATCATCACAAGATCCAGGAACAGATGCCTGTGTGATCACGCAGCTATATTGACTGACAGGCTGACACACAGGATGCTTCAACACTATTCACCAAGCAGTGTTAGGGTACTTTATATCACTATTTGATCACATTTGGAATAACACTTGTATCAATTAAGGGACACCATCACTGACCCTGTTCCTTATATTTTTGGAAACTAAAATGGACAAATGATCCTTGGACACTTTTTCCCCCCTATTTTGCTGGCTTACATTCCATCTCTCCTTATTGTTTTTATATATGTTTTCATATTTTTTAGATATCTTATATATATTTGTTTAGCTATCTTATATTAATATATTTTATACTACTTGCTCCATCCTAGGCTATTGCAATAGTTTGATATGTTATGTGTAGAGTATAAGGGTCCTTATCATTGGTTTATTGTAATATTTTATTGTAATACAGTATTTTTAAGAATAAACTAATTCTCTTACCCATTCTCAATTATTTTATATACCATTTATATTTCTTTGCATACTATAATTGTTTAATTCATTGTATGCATTACTTGATATAACATATACCTGCATTTGAAGTCCACACTCACTAGCTATTAGGTATTACCCCTCTTTTAATTTATATATCATAGTAGATACCCTATTGCTTCTCTTAGCGCTGCTCCCCTTCTTTGCTTTATGTTTCTCCATTAACCCTTAGGGAGATTAGTTTTTTTGGGGGGAATCTTGCAATATTAGGGATATAGTGCAAGGCAGTATTAATTTTTTATTTTTTCCCCAAAACCCCTGTATCCGCCTTCCCCCCACATCGCAACTACTAATAAAAATTCTTAACCCCTATTTCACCATTCCCCCACATTGTAAACTACCTAATAAACCTATTAACCTCTAAACCGCCATCCCCCAACATCGCAATAAATAATAAAAGTATTTACTCCTAATCTGCCCACATTGCAAAGTATCTAATTAACCTATTAACACCAATGGAAAGTATAAATCTAATAATTAAGCCCCCCTAACCTAACACCCCCTAAGTTAACCCCAATTAAAATACAATTACATAAAATAAAAAAATACTATCTACATTAAAAATTAAATAAAAAACATAAATTACCTTAAAAAAACACTAACATTAGCCAAAATAAAAACACTAACATTACATAAAATAGAAAACCTAACATTACATAAAATTAAAAAAACTAACATTACATTAAAATAAAAAAACTATTACCATAAAATAAAAAACCTAACATTGCAAAAAAAGCTAAGATTACAAAAAAAGCTAACATTACAGAACATAACAAACGAAATTATCCAAAATAAAAAATGTTATTTCTAATCTAATACCACTTTTTTTAAAAAAAAGAGCCACCCCAAAATAAAAAGAACAAACAAATCCAACAATAAACTACCAATAGCCCTTAAAAGGGCCTTTTGTATGGTATTGCCATACAAAGTACCCCCTAACATTACAACCCCCTCCCAACCCCCCCCTCCAAAAAAAAACTAACTTAAAAAAACTAAACATTTAAATCTTTTATGGTCCCAAACAGTTTGGATAAAAGGTTTTCTACCTATATAAAAATTGCTTAACAATTATATTGTATATTTCAAGGTATTTGACTGGAAAGGGCTTAAAAGTGCATATAAAAGTGTATATATGTGGATTTATGTGTATATATGTATTCATATGTATTTATGTGGGCACATACATATTTTGATACATAGAAACACATAGAAAGACATATATATAAATACATACACACATTTTGCCACATATTAGAGCCCTCTCTAGTCAAACACCTTGCCATATACTATATTCCTTTTTTAACCCATTTTTTCAATATTAAACATATTTTTATGAAATAAGTATATATTTTAGTCTAAAACTTTAATATGTTTAACATCACCAAGGAATATAGATGTGATGTGAAGCACAAGTTTGTTGAGCTTCACAACAACAAGGCTATAAGAAAATAGCAAAAGCATTGGAAATGCCCATTTCCACAATCAGGACAATATTTAAGTAGTTCTAGTCATTTGGAAATGTAATTAATTAACCTGGAAGAGGATGCATGTCTATATTGTCTCAACACATTGGGAAGAGGATGGTTTGAGTGGCCAAAATATCTCCAAGGATCACAGCTGGAGAATTGCGGAAGTTAGTTGCATCTTGGGATGAGAAAATCTCAAAAGCTATAATCTGACTCTACCTACATCACCACAAGTTGTTTGGAAGGGTTTCAAGAAAAAAGCCTCTAGTCTCATCAAAAAACAAACTCAAGTGTCTTCAGTTTGCAAGACACTAAGGACTTCAAATGGGATCAGGTTCTATGGTCAGATTAAATCAAAATAGAGATTTTTGGCAATAAACACCAGAGGTGGGTTTAGTGCACACAGAGAGTAAGCCATATAGAAAAGTATAGAACACAAAAAAGAAGAAGGCGCCAACATAGTGTGAATCAGTATTGAAAGATGTTCACTCCCCACGCATTCATTAATCGTACTTACAAGAAGTAAGGCACTTGAGAAGTGCTACAACGGCTTTCTGGAACATTAACAGCTGTCCAGGTAGCTGCTCACTCGTGATACAGGTGAATCCCTTGATGCAGTGGCTCTCCTGCTCGTTTAAGATGTGCAAGGTCCCTGCAGCTTTTTTCTCTTGCAGTGCTACTCTCTCTCGTAGTGACTGCCCTCAGGAGAAATACCCAACCAGGTGGCCTAGCAGCGGGACACCGTATAGTATAAAAATATATATATTTGTCAGGCATAAAATATCACTCCAGCCGTGATAGAGATATAGTCTAAAAACAAATGTTTATTTAAAACATGTAAAATCACAACGCGTTTCCCGGTCTATCTCGACCGCTTCCTCAGGTGAATGAACTATATCTAAAACACACAGCTTATATTAGCCTTGCTCGGCATCTATACCTGAACAAGGCGCATGCGTGAAGGAGTATGCAAAACCCAATCAAAAAGTGGGTGTGTATCTACATTCTTGTGATTGGTTCTCACCAATCAAACAGAGACCAATCTGACGGAATCCATACACACACATCGGCTCCGTGCACAGAAAAAGAACAACATATGTTATATAAAATCCACAAATATATGCCGATAGTGTGCAGCAGCTACAAACAACTCAGCGAGCTACTAAAACATAGTTTTCAAAAAGGTATCCAATTGGAATAACCAACACTAATATATATTAATGTGTTGCGGTTTGTAAGTAACAATAGGTACGATCAATAACATGTTACAAACATGGTAAACGCCAGAGGGCCAGAAAAAAGCATCAGGCTCCTCGAACTCAGCGCCAGACCCGAATTGAGCCCCAGTCACGCACTTCTTAAAAGAGGTGCTGATCGAGCAGGGTGCAGGTGATAAAGTCACCCTTATAGTATGTTGTTGGCAATTTGATGAGGCACCCTGTTCCATCGGCACTTTAACGCATTTCTGTGATACATTATTTAAACATTGATTATAATTATGTCTAGAAACATACAGTAAGAAAGTGGAAACAAAGTATACTTATTTCCATAAAAGACATGGGAATTCAACACTCTTTTTAAAGAATAAAATAAATAATCAGCTCAAAAATTTAAAGTGAACAAAGTAACACTTTATTGGCAAATGCAATCAAGTCTCATGACACTATGTAGCCCCCAAGTCTGGGAATAAATAAATATGATAACTCAGTATGTAATATAGGCTAGATGTAGAGAAAAAAGCCTCTTGATCAATCTTTACAAATAAAACTAAACTAAAGTAAAGTATAAAACTAAACCTGACCGGTCAGAGTGTACCCCAGTACCAACAGATACATTGAGATCAAATTACTGCTAATCAACGGAATGTATTTTGATAAACCACACCCAGCTGCACACAGAACCTTCACTAACCGTTTTGGAGGTATATCCTGGGCAGTTCACAATAGAGGGATCTAGGTTATCGACAATATACTCCTTCTAATAGACAGCAAGTCAAAGCATATACAATGTATTAAAATAGCACATAAAAGTGTGTTAATCACAAGCCATGCATAAGGCTAAGCATAGAAAATATGTATAGAGAAATTTGGATTGAATAGTAGGATGCACAACTACACCCAACTGCTTCCAGAACCCCTGAATAATGGATACAAGAGGTATACCCTGGGCAGATGTCTAAAAAGGGGATCTAAGTTGTGCAAACCAGTATTCAGCACCAAGCAAGAACTGACAGGGAGGCATTGAACAGACAGCCCCAACATACACATATAGTAGAAATGTGTTAGTACGAAAGCCAGCAACGGATGCAATGATTACTTCAAGTCCATGCAACACAGACCCTTTAGGATAGTATCATTCGTTATGGAACATATAAGCCTCCGTGGCTTTTAGTAATGTTGCGGTTTAAGTTTCACGTACAGTCTAAGAAAACATCTCCAGAAATTGACTGCCGTAAAGCTGGTAATCAGTGTATATAAAGCTGATGCTTGGTGCAGACATGAACATAAAAAGTCAAGTGATGTGTAACTTTCACATACTACACCTTCTTCGGTAGCTGTTATGACGATGAGATCCTGCTTGGACACTCACAGCTTTTTCAAGTTCCTGCTAGGGAAGTGACTTGCTCCAAATCCACTGCAATTTCACAGCAGATTCAAGTAATGCTGAAGTCAGTACTCCGGAACACCTGTTGGGTCAGCTGATGCCGACGCACGTTTCACCCCCTCGTCATAAGTGAGGCGGGGCTTCATCAGGGTGGATCGAATTGATTATAATTATATTGACATAGCTTCATAGTTATAATGGAGAGGTTTACTATTTAGTATAGTTTATTATAGTGAGGTATTTTTCTGACAGTAGGCAGTATGTGGGAGTTAACTAAGACGTTCCAGGGGGGGGTGTAAGTTAGACATGACATAAGTGTAGGTGGTATTAGGGAGATAGCTGGGCGTTCTGGGTGTGTGTAGGTTAGGTGAGATGTAGGTGAAGGTGGTCATGAGGAGTTAGCTCGGCTGTGCAGGGGGAGTGTAGGTTAGCTCTGATGTAGGCGGTTGGTGGGAGATAGCAAGGTGGTGCAGGGGGAGTGTAGCTTAGGCGTGACATAGATATAAGCATTCAGGGGGAGTTAGCTGGGTGTGCTAGTGGGAGTAGCCTGCACTTTGATTCGGACACATCATCACAAGATTGAAATGTTTGAATCAGAGAAGTGAGGTTTTTAAGGGTAGAGGCCATGTTTGTCTTGTCAGCTATCAGCTGTTGAGCATACATTGCCTAAGGTAGCTAGTGTAGGTGTAATAAAACTATTTTTAGTTTCAGTATGCACACTGTCTGTGCCATATAGGCCCACTTCAAATAAGTCCCCCCACCCCGGCCGCAGCTAAATGCAGATGACGCGGGTGGTGACGTCAAGCTCCCATCGACTTCTATGGGAGAAACATTGCCGCATGGTAGCATTGCTCGGACATGCCCCTTTTCTTTGAATATCTTAACAGACCATCGGACAGCGAGGCCGATGAGGCCAATAAGGCAGTTTCTCAACAGTCTGTTGATGCTTTGAAAATCAGGGCCAGAGAGAGCAGTCCCACCCACTCTCTACATAGGCTTCCTAACAGCTTTCAAAGGGATGAACTTCAAGAATGTAATATGACACACACACTGATTGGATGTTCATTGAAATTGTTTAAAAAAAAAAGAGGTTATGCCAGTGGGCCGGCATTACATTGTAATAGAAGCATTACTATAGGTATGGATTTTTCATGGATAGATTACAAAAGACAAAAAGGAACACATTTTTTTTTTATTTTTTATTTTTTTTTTCAAATAATTTTTATTGAAGTCATAAAAAAAAAGATACAGCATATGGGGTAAGCCCCAAAACATTTATACATCAATCTATACGCAGTATAGTTAGCAACATAATACATTCACATGTCTCCAATGTTACTATACAACGTGGGCTAATTCACAATAAGACTTCAGTTTTATTATAGAGTAAGAGAAGTGTAAAACGAACAGTAATGGTCCCCTCCCAGCTATATAAGAAAAAGAGTAAGGTATCTAATCAACTCAGGTTAGGGCTAGGGAGGAGATAGCTCTATATTTTTATGGGGTAGGGGGGGAAGCAGTGGGCAAGAGCCGCTCAGAATAGAGTAGGGGAGGGGATGGGGGGCGGAGCCAATTAGTATGTCGGGGTAGTAGGCAGAAGTTGCTCAGGGTATAGTAATTTATATGCCTAGTTGGGAGGCAATCAATAAGATAGATAAAGGTGGGTCTCAAGAGGGTTATGTGGGAGGGGGGTGTATTAGTATGTATGGGATATAAGGGGATTCTGTGTGAGCTCCTCTCCTGGGGAAATGTCAACTATAGACGATGCGGGAAAAAGGAAAAGGGGTATGACCCGCAGGCAACCAGTACCAGCGGGAAAGGAAGGAGAGGGCTCGACAGTAATAGGGTGTGGGCAGTGTAGGTAGTACCTATGATGTATATATTTTCTAACAAGCGTGTCATCCTATGATATATCCATGATAACAGTACCAATCTATATGCTTAAAGAACTCCACTGAGGGTCATGGAGAGTCTGCACTAACATGTCATGTGAATGAAATCACTCCAAGTAACATGAGCAAAATTCTTAGCATGCCACTCTGCCTCGGCCGCTGGCAGTGCGGAAGGATGCCGAGATGTACTGGGGTCTCTGTGAGCAATATTCTAATGTAATGCAACATGCAGAACACTTTCTACCATAATCCCCGTAGCATAAGGATACAACTATGTACAATCATAGAAAAGAAACATTCATAAACTCACAACCATGAACCCTCCATGTTGTCACAGCTAGAGATAAAGATAGTTAGCATATGTAATATCAGCGTATTGCTAAAATATTGGCAGATTGTGGGGCTACATGCAACTATGTCCTATCAGGATAAAATTATGCATCATAGTTTACTATTGTAATATCAAGTATAATGGTATGGAAACATATTAAATGTATGTTGATAGTGAGGCTTTAAAAGTGAGGCCCCCTCTATGATGCAATAGTATTTTGGACAGGAGATCTAAGTACTGGAGTGAGTCCACACTGGCTGCTAGAACCTGTAGAGCTGTATTAGAGGCTGAGCTGTTATTGTATGAAGGTTTAAACCTAGTTTAACCCCAATAGAACCAGGTGGTATGTGATATATATGTCTATATGCTAACTGCAAAAATGATAGATTTTGTGAGACAGCATAGAAACAGTTAAATTCAACGAGGATACACCAAGTACATGTCAGTAGATAGCAAAACCATCATAAAACATTTAGCGGGTTTTGTATAAGCTAAACATAACCATATAGACTTTGTTACTGTAGAGTTTAAAATGAGCTACTAAAGCTGCTAGCTTATATATACTAGTAATAGTTATGAGGATGCTGTCTTGGAGTAGCTATGTTGTGCAGTGCTTAATAATAAGGTGTGTCAACTGCATATTAGTGACTAAGTATTATGGGAATAGGATCTAGACACTGAACTCTATTCAAAAATATTTATGTAACAGCCCACAGCATGTGAAAATCAAATAGCCTGGTTGAAATAATGATGTAATAAAATTGACCTTGATTTGGGAAGATAGGGTTACAGTCTAGACATATATCTCCAAAGCTCAGCCTAGTTACATATAGGTAGGATACCTGCTTTGCAGTGTGAGATGGGTATTTAACCCTTATTAGGAGATTCTCTGAGATTAAACAGTATCAATACATATGACGCTGCCTATGTAGATAGCGGTGAGCATATATAAGTCAATGTCAGACTAATTCAGGAATAAGGCTGTAAAACATTGAGGGCAATAGAGTACATGGGGGGCAGTAACCACAAATCTAAAGATATAACACATTAACGATAAAACCAATGCAAATTAACAGGTAATAAACAATAAGGCTTGTAAGCCAGTGAATGCCAGACTGTGGAGAGCAGATGGAGAAGAAAAGAAACTCTGCAAAGGATTTCAGTGCCAGTTTCATTGAGTTCTGCTACAAATAAAGAGAAAGTTATCCTATACCCTTTTGGTGCTTTCCCAGTGGCTTAGTGTTATCACAAAGATGTCCCCTTAAATGGAGGGTATCAGAAAAGTTCAAGTCTAGTGGCTGGACCCCACCATGTGAGGGTTATAATAGCTCAGGCCCCACAGGAGCCGGCGGTGAGAAATGCTTTAAGAATACTAGAAATCTGTATCCCTTAGCGGGATATACTGGGGTCCAGTCGTCACTTCCATTGCTAGCCATGTCTGGGTATAAGGGCTGCACAGACGTCTTCAAGCATTCCCCAGACTCTGTGACAGTATCTGGATGCTGGGTTAGATGAGGACGGTCGCGCGGTGTACAGGGGACATCCCGCATGTAAGAAGAAGCAGCGCTCGATATATCCTCCGCTTCCAACTCCGCCTCCATGGTTATCAGCAAGAAAAAATCTGTGTCGGGTGTCCCTCTAGGCCTGCAGTATGGAGGATTTAGCTCAAGTCTGCCCATGGAAGCGTCCGATCTCTCCGTGGGCTTGCGTAGCGAGATGGTGTGGCTGTGAGTAATATCCTCTGGTCCTGAGTCGGGTTGGTTATCCACATGCTGTAGTGAGGATATTAATGAAGTCAGTATGGCTGTAAAGTCCTCTTTGAGGCTCTGGTGGTGACTATCTATGAGTTGTAGGGTACGCTGTTCCCATGCCTCCATAGCCTCCATAATGGCGGCGGTGTCGTTAGGGATTGAATGTTTTCCAGTCGCCTAGATTTAGGGAGGCAATTGTAGTCCAAGATCTTTTTCTGGAGATAATATGTAAGCGGCTGCCTCTGGATCCAAGGTTCTTAGGACAAGAATTTTATAGACCAGTACTGCAGGGGAGATGTTAGGTCTTACCGCATGGCCTCATTATGAGACATTTGTCGGCTGCTTTTTCTCAAAGTAAAACAGCACTGAATCTCTCGATACAGTGAAAGTGCTTCTGAGATTATATTTTTTAGTTTAATTTTAACAGAGTAAAGTTTCTATTAATAAAAATAGCAAGGTTTATAGTGAGAGCTCAACAAACAGACGTCTGGATGCTTCGGCAGTTGGCTCCGCCCCCCAGGAACACATTTTTTTAATGGCAGAGATTACATATTTGGCATTTGATAAGCTAAAGTCTAACATCACTTTAAGTTTCTTTCAATTTTTTGAATGATTTGTTTAAAATGTAATGTATACAATTTTTCCACGTTATTGAAATATTAAAAAAAATATTTAAAATTGTTATGCCTTCTGTAAAATATTCTAAATAATCCATAGGATATATCTATATTTTCTACATAATAACTTTTAATACAATTAATTTTTTAAATATTTTATCAGTATTTTTATGAGTATAAATGTATTTTTTATGTGTTTCGTACACCTTTGACGTTGAGCTAACCTGTCGAGCATTAAATTAAATTGTGCTCAAGTATACAAATTTACTTTCAACTCATAATACGCACGCTATTTTCGTTGTGTGCAAAGAGGCAAAAAAATCCCATATCGCTCACGTGCTGTAGTTAGTGCGCCACTCAGAATCTAGCCCTTAATAGGTCAAAAACAAATGTATTCTTTAGCAAAGTCAAAACTTTTATTTGATGAAATCAAAATGTTTGGTGTTTTTGCTACAAAACACAGGCATCATAGTTAATTGCTCAGTGTATTGATTGTATTCAAAGGTCACTTACTCTGGTTCAGCTTCTATTGGCTTCAAAAAACAGATAGAATAACTTGGATGAAGAGTCCAGTTTTGGTGTTGGTCTTGTTAAACAGGTTAATGAGGTCTAATTTGAAACCATCATCATTTATTTGTTAACTGCCATTTTCAGCACTCAACAAATGGCTTTGGATACCTGCCTAGCTTCCATATCCTGCCAGACATTTTAATATCAGTATGGTTCACAACCACTATTTAAATCTTTCCAAAAAACTTAATAGACAAGTTGATAAATGGATTTCCCTACATAATTTGTTAGTGGATAGCTATATATATATATATATATATATATATATATATATATATATATATATATATATCAACACGCTTGGAGGGGGAGGTGGATAGGGGAAACCTACACTACAGAAAAAAATATATTTAATAAATAATTATAAAATAAAAAAGTAATAATTTGCTATTGGTAAGGGGAATCAGGGAGGTGGCAGGGTAAGGTGGGATACCTAAACTACAAAAAAATAAAATAATTAAATAATAATAATAATAATAATAAAAAGCCTTAAGCTGCATACAGGCAGACTGTCTGCCAGTACCTAGGACCAGCCAGTGTGGGGAGGGAAGAGAGGTTTTTGGGAAGGATCAGGTAGGAATCAGGGGGTGGGAGGGTAATCCCTACACTGCAGCAAATATTAACCTTACAAGTTAGCTGATTAGCCCCTTCACTGCTGGGAATTTCAGATGTGTGGTGCGCAGCTGCAATTTCAGCAGCATTCTGATTGGCAAAAACCAATGGCAAAGCTATGAATGTCTGCTATTTCTTAACAAAGGGGATCACAGAGAAGCTTTTACAACCATTTGCCTTATGACTGCAGTAGTTATATGTAAATAAATTCAATGAGAAACCAAAAGTTTGTGAAAAATTTAATGGCGGACAAATAGTGGCATCAAATATAGCATAATGGGCCTAGATCAATTCCTTGGGTTGTCTACTTTAAATATATATATTTACATATCTAAATAAAAAAAAACAGAAACTCTATTTTTGTTTAAATGGAGTGATAGCTAATAATTTTCCTGTACTTGGGCAAGCTTGTCTCCGAAATTCCTGGTAGCAAAGGGGTTATAAGGGATAAAGTGTTTGTTTGCGTGTGCAAAGTTGCTAAATATTAAACACGTGAAACTTGGTTAGAAAATTAGAAATCTAAAACTTGTTGCAGTCTGCAGCATTCAGCTTTTTCCACTAATATGGATTTGCAAATAAAAGCTTCCAAATACCCTAAACTTTACAAAAAAATTAACCCAAAACCCTGCTAGTGCCCTGTTTCCATTGCATTGAATACAACACAGTTAGAGACTTCCTGCTTAATGTGCTTCTTTTAAATTATATGCTTCTGACATTTAGCGATCACCCTGCGGTTTCCGTAGCAACTACAATTCCATACCTCCCAACATTTCAAAATTAAAAAGAGGGACAACCCCTCCCCCGGCAAAAGTGTGATATGGGGTGGGTGGGATGGGCTTAACAAAATCATGAGACCTAATCTAATTTACTAATCCTCACTAGTTACACACTACATGCACACTATATATGAACACACTCATATGAGGCATTGGAATGTGTTTTATGTCCTTTTAATTAGATCCCCCATTGTACTGTATAATATTTTAAAACTTTAATCTGTGACCTCTGATTGGAAAAATAATTTCCAACATGACCCTTTCAGGTAAGATTTACTCTTATATCACAAGAACTAGAAAAAACACTGGCACTAGGGCATAAGCACTAACACAATCACAGTCAGTAGTCATACTCATACATGGGTACCCTACTTACTCACAAAAAAGCCATATACTGGAACACAGCCACTCATGAATAAACGAACACACGCACAAGCACCCAGAAACACATGCATACAAATACACCCAGGCACTGATGCCCTCACTGGCATCCTTGCCCTTATACAGACAGCCAGACAGATGTAGGCACCACATTTATACAGACACCTATACAGGTACTTAAATAACAGAAAAGTTCATAAATATGCATGCACACATGCTCACAAACACACCCAGGCACTGATGCCCTCACTGGCACCCTTGCCCTTATACAGACAGATTCATCTGTCTATCTCTATCATTCATTTATCTATCAATCTGCCACACAGTCAAAAGCTGAATGCACACCACATGCCCTTTGCACAAGCTCTGGTTACCCTATCACTGTCACTCTGGCTCAGGCTATGGGGATTTAGCTGTCCTTAATCACAGTTACCATAGTACCAATCCACGCTGCTTGACGCTTCTCCCTGTTCCTTTTGTAATCATAATTATGATTCCACACTACTAATCCAGCATCCAGGCGCTAGTTTGTAATGTGCATAAGGTCGGATGAAATCATTGCCACACCCACCTACGCTCAAGAACTGGTAACTGAGTATTGTGCTCTCTGTCTCAGTCTATGGAAAACCACCTCTGCGTATAAGTGCACTGTGAGTGACATGGGCATTAAAACAACATCGGCCTCCACCCTGCTTGCACTGCCACTTACCCCATACGCAGTCACCTACTGTACTTGGATAGTAATAATAGTCTTAGGGACATCGTTGAGACTGCTTCAGCACTGCCTCTCTCACATGAAGCAGAGACCGTAGTACTGGAGTCAGACCATGTGCAGTCACATAATGCGCCAAAAACGTCTAACTGGAGGTGACGTGACTGAAGTCTCACCCGTGCACTGCAAGTATTGGGTGCAATTTTCTCACATGATGACCAACATCACATGGTAATAGGAGGACCAATAGGAAATTTAAAAAAAAATAACAGTGCTTTGGCCCTGGGGCAATGCACTCTCCCCGGGACAGCGGGACAGACCCCTAAAATCGGGACTGTCCCGCGAAAATCGGGACAGTTGGGGGGTATGCAATTCTATCCCATTTCTGGAATTAGAAAGGACTTTCTGCACTTTATTCTCCTCAGAAGTTATGGTTATAGAATTAATACAGCTTAGTCAGGGCTTACTAATAATTTGATGTTAGAATTTGGTCTATATTGTTAAATACAAGCTGGTACTAAAATACATCTGTTTGCTAAACTAGTAATAAAACAGGGGAGTATTTCACATAAAAACTAAAATTAAAATATGCAAGTACTTTTTTCACATCTGCAAGATAATAAAATCACAATCTTAATTATTGGCATAAAATACTTTAATGAGTGTCTACAATGTAAATTAGTTGAGAATGTCAGAACACTTTAAAACAGAGGGGAAAAAAATCCAGCTCCAAGATATACATATTAAAAATGTAAGATCATAAAAATATCTGTCAGTTTTATTAAATAATACAAAGTATTAAACTACAAATTAAATGTATACCTTATTAAACAACTGAAATGTTATTGTTGTCACAAAAATATATTGGTTGGAGAATTTATCTGACCAATTAAATTATGACTGTGGCACCGTACCTCTGTTAGTGAAAAAGGGTGTGTGTACAAGCGCTAAGGTAATCCCCAAGCTGTATCCAAACTGAGATCCTAACCAACCTCCAAAAAATATGCACAAGTAGTAAGAAGTGAATACAGCGCCAACAAGAGGCCAAGGGATAAATATACTCACAGAGAGATAAAAGAAGATTATTTAATGAACCATGTTAAAAAGCATCAGTAATAAAAGACTATATATAAAAAATGTAAAAAGCACATATAAATAAAATTACAAATACAGGAATATCTTACAGAAGCGGCTCAAAGGGCCAAAGCTGATAATTACAATAAAAACAGAGGTAATAACAGGTGATCAGTGTGAGTGGTACACCAGAATAAGAGTGTATACTAATAAAACAGAATTAGCCTAAGTACAACTGTAGCAAGTGCATCCTAAAAAGTGTCCCTGTAAAAAAAGAAATTCACAACATAGTGTATCCAATATGAGAATGAAGTAAAGATTAAAGTAATGCTTACCAATATGTCAACACGTTTCTGCCCTCAAAAAAGGGCCTTTCTCAAGACTAGGGTTAGTGGATACACTATGTTGTGAATTTCTTTTTTTACAGGGACACTTTTTAGGATACCATAGGAGCAGCTGACAGGTGCTAGGATCCAATCAGCTACTTCAGCAACCACACTCAGGAATTTGGATCTGTTAAAGTAACTAACATTGGAATGAATCAATTTCCTCACTTTCACCTTGCTTTTCATCACCCATTTTTTCCATTTTTTAGTTTTGATTGACTTATTTTTGTTCTTCACTAACATTTGTTGATCAACTTTTTGAACACTTTTTTGGATTATATTTTATATTTTATTTTTTATGTTATTGCATATTGTGTATTTTATTTTTTATGTTATTGCATATTGTGTATTTTATTTAATTATATCTTAACCTCACTGGATTAAGTAGCTAGCATTTTTATATCCATTTGCACTCACTCACTATTTGATTGTATCTATACAATTATTTTGCTACCCCCCTTTTTTTGCACTGCAGTGCATTTTTCTATTTTTTGGAACACTATTTTTGTAACACTAATTTTGAAGACTATTGTTTGTATTATTGTTTATTAGTTTTTTGCTTGATGCACTTGCTACAGTTGTACTTAGGCTAATTCTGTTTTATTAGTATACACTCTTATTCTGGTGTACCACTCACACTGATCACCTGTTATTACCTCTGTTTTTATTGTAATTATCAGCTTTGGCCCTTTGAGCCGCTTCTGTAAGATATTCCTGTATTTGTAATTTTATTTATATGTGCTTTTTACATTTTTTATATATAGTCTTTTATTACTGATGCTTTTTAACTTGGTTCATTAAATAATCTTCTTTTATCTCTCTGTGAGTATATTTATCCCTTGGCCTCTTGTTGGCGCTGTATTCACTTCTTACCACCGTACCTCTGTTACTCCAATCTCTCTATGTTTTAAGTATCATCTTTTTTTCACACAATTTAAAATACGTTATTATGTGCATGTTCCCAAACACATAATTGTAAGATTTTTTTTCTTTACACAGAAGATAAAATTGATGACAATATAAACTGGCCCTAAAGTGCATAAGTCCAAGGCTTGCCGGAAACAGCAGTTATGAAGCAGCGGTCTTAAGACTGCTGCTCCTTAACTGGTCTGCCGCCTCTGAGGCTGCGGTCATCAATCCGCCCGATCGTGAACGATCGGGTTGATTGACACCCCCTGCTATATGCAGCAAATCTGCAGGGTGCGGCATTGCACAAGCAGTTCAAAAGAACTGCTTGTGCAAAGTTAAATGCTGACAGCGTATGCTGTTGGCATTCAGTGATGTCTGGCGAACATGATACGCTACTGATGATGATGATGATATTTTTTAAATCTGGCCCATTCATGTGGAAGTGGGATCCATGATCAATCATCATCATCATCATCATCATCAGTGGCTATGTAATATTATGTCCAGCTACAAAAATAAAAGTTTAATAAAGAGCCAGTTCACTGGATCTATTCTTCTGGTTGGCCAATGCATGACTTTGCCATACTCTTCTCAACCTGTAGATTGAAAGCTCTTTGGATCAGGGCCCTCCCCCTCCTGTACTAGATTGTTTAGTCTGTTATGTATTTGTATCTGATCACAAATATTTTCATTGTATACCCCTATCTGTATACCCAGCACTACAGAAGTTGGCAGCATTATGCAAATAAATAAAATAAATAATTTCCTGATAAGTGGTTCATTCCTATATCTTAGACCCAAAGCAAAACTTAGTAGTGATGCAGGTCAAATAACAATCAATTCTAAAATAGAGGTGTTCATTCGGGATTTAGACAAATGCAAATTTGTCTAAATTCTGGTGATTTGTTGAGTCATTTGATATATGATCAGCCGAATAAATTATTGAATGAAACGGACAAAAAAAACAATTTTTGATTTGGTTGTTTAAATCAGCAAATAGGATGAGAGCTACTGAAATTCTATTGGCTATTCAAATCATCCAATAGAATTTCAGTACCTCTCATTCTATTGGCTGATTTGAACAGCCAATAGAATTTCAGTAGCTCTTATCCTATTAGCATGATTTGAATTTCCAAAATCAAATTAGCCAATAGGAATGCAAGGGACGCCATTTTGAAAAGGCTTCCTTACATTGAAGAATCAGTGTACGCCGGCGACCGTATGAAGAGGATGCTCGGCGCCGGATGTCTTCAGGATGGACTCACTCCGCGCCGCCGGTATGAAGATAGAAGATGCCGCCTGGATGAAGATAGAGGACTCTGTCTGGATGGATGAAGACCTCGCCACCTGAATGAAGACTTCTCGCCACCTGGATGTCCGGACTTCAGAAACTGTAAGTGGATCATCGGGGGTTAGTGTTAGCTTTTTTGAAAAAAAATTTTGGCTGTTTTTTTATTTAGATTAGGGTGTTGGGCTTTCTAAAAAGAGCTAAATACCCTTTTAAGGGCAATGAAAAAGAGCTGAATGACCTTTTAAGGGCAATGCCCATACAGGGCAATGGGTAGCTTAGGTTTTTTTTTAGAGTTAGTTTTTTTTATTTTGGGGGTTTGGTTGGGTGGTGGGTTTTACTGTTGGGGAGGTATTTGTATTTGTATTTTTTTCAGGGAAAAGAGCTGATTTCTTTAGGGCAATGCCCTACAAAAGGATCTTTTAAGGGCTATTGGTAGTTCGTAGGGTAGGGTTTTTTATTTTGTGGGGGCTTGTTTTTATTTTAATAGGGCTATTAGGTTAGGTGTAATTGTTTTTATTTTGGATAATTTCATTTGTTATTTTTTGTAATTTAGTATTTTTTTATTTTTTGTAATTTAGTATTTTTAATTTTTTGTAATTGTAGATTTAAGTTTTTTTAGTAGTGTTTTTTTAATGAGTAATTTAATTTATTTAATTTGTAGTTATGTTAGGTTAATTTATAGTTTAAACTTAGGTTTTTCTAATTTCCCAGGTAAGTTTTTATTTATTTTAAGATAGGGCCCTTGTAATTTTAATGTAAAGCTAGAGGGTTGTTAGGTTTTGGGGTTAATAGATTAATTTAGTTTTTGGCGATGTGGGGGGCAGGCAGTTTAGGGGTTAATAGGTTTAATTAGTGGTAGTGTTGTGGGAGTCCAGAGGTTTAGGGGTTAAAAACTTTATTTAGTGGTGGTGATGTCGGGGAGCGGCAGAATAGTGGTTAATAGCTTTATTATAGTTTAGAGTGAGAGAAGGTGGGGGTGGGGCAGAGTATATTGTACACAAGAGATTCAGTGGTTAAGGGCAAATGGCCCGATTTGAGTTTTATAATCTCCCAACCACTGATACCTCCTGCCACAGATTTAAGGTTAAGGGCAAGAAACAACTAACAAGTAATTGTAAATAGACTTACAAGTAAGAATAGGTAACTTAAATCTGTGAGGAAAATTCCACCAATGCCCTCGCAAAATCAGAGCTAGATAGTTTTTAGTTAGAAAAAATATTTTTCTCCATTCATACACTAAAATTTATTAAAGTCAAAATTTTAACCACACATACATTTAGCAAGAGCTAAGAATTAAGCGTTTTTTGTGAAACGTACGTCAGGGGTCCTCTGGGATAAGCTCTGTCTTTCCCCTTTTTTTAACTTGCTCACCTTTGTTGGTCTGGTATAATGCAGCTTTAATAATTGGTAAAAAATTAAACTTAATCTAGCCCTCGGATTGTAAGGGCTTAGCCTATATCTATAATTTTTGCTGCCAGATACCTTTGATACTGATTTCAGACTAATTTAAAAATCACAGCTCAACTTAGGTGTAGTGTTTTTAATTCTTAGCTCTTGCTAAATGTATGTGTGGTTAAAATTTTGACTTTAATAAATTTTAGTGTATGAATGGAGAAAAATATTTTTTCTAACTAAAAACTATCTAGCTCTGATTTTGCGAGGGCATTGGTGGAATTTTCCTCACAGATTTAAGTTACCTATTCTTACTTGTAAAGCTTTATTATAGTGTGGGCTATGTTGGGGTGGAAATAGGGGTTAATAACTTTATTATACTGGCAGCGATATTGAGAGCGGCATATTAGGGGTTAATAGACTTATTTAGGTGGCAGAGATGTCAGGGCAGCAGATTAGGGGTTAATACATTTATTTAGGTGCCGGCGATGTTGAGAGCAGCAGATTAGGGGTGTTTTGACTTGGGGTTTATGTTAGGGTGTTAGGTTTAAACGTAACTTTTTTTCCTGATAGATATCAATGGGGTTGCATTACGGAGCTTTTCATTCCACAATCGCAGGTATTAGTTTTTTTTCTAACACTCTCTCCCCATTGATGTCTATGGGGAAAGCGTGGACTAGCATGTCAAAGCAGCGCTTGTATTTTGAGTGGTATGGAGCTCATCGCCACCATAGTGCACTCACAAGGCGGCTTTTTCAAAACTCGTAATGGCAGCGTTATGGAGGGTGAAATAACTGAACTTTTGTTGCGTTCGTTTCGCACCCTCTATAGCGCAAAACTTGTAATCTAGGTGTAAATTCCAATGGAAATAATGGTAACAAAATTGAATCCAATATTCCTCTGAATCAAATGCCTGCATGGGCATGCACAACTAAACAATTGAAAAACTCTAAAACAAATCTTTCGGACATAACAAAATTTGTGTTTGTGCACATGTCTATCCTAGAAGTATTTATTAGTGTGGAGAGGATGAAAATACTTCCTAGAAATCTTAATAGAACAAGTAAAAAAAGGGAGTGGATAGAAAGGAGAAATTTGAAATCTACATGGATACATTTCAATTTTAAATAGAAGCATTTTTGCATTTTACTTCCATTAGCAAAAATGTTTCTAGTAAACGTTATAATAGTTTTTCAGCAGCATACAAGTAACTGTTCACTCTTCGCTGTTTCAATGTATGTGCGTATGCCACTTAAAAACAGTAATACATTTTACTAGAAGATTGTTTTCTAATAGAACTTTACTGCAAAAATACTTTAAAACTGATATGGCCCTGTGCACATTTCATTGTTCACCTTTCTATCTCTTTATGGGAACTGGATTCAAACTCAACTACCACATTCTCCTTATATAACAACATTAATAATCTATCTTGGACCAATGTATTCTACTTCTCCCAGAGCAAATTCATGGCAATAGTTAATAACACAATACACAAAAAAAACCTCAATATATCTTTGTTTTCAGAGGGCTCTTAAGTCTCTGAAATATCTTAATCCACCAGGACTATTATTTGATTCATGTTCATATCCAGTTTCTGAAGATCATAACCTCTAGCTTGAAACTCATTTCCAGCTATTGTGTTGTACTCCATGCATAATTTATATTAATACTTATTATACAAAAAACATTTGCACTAGGCACAATGTCAATAAAAAGGATGGTAGCATCTAGCAGCCAATAAGGTATTACAATCAAAGGCTTTTTAAAGTAGGTGGATAAGCCTTCAACTTGTTCAAAATCTTTATTCCAAGAAATCTGCAAACTAATACATAAATAAATCTGTGTTACTTTAAAAGAGAGACCAGTGAGTGTCACAAATAAAAATATTAGAAAATGACTCAACTTAAAGTAAAATAAAATATGAAAAACATTCTGTATAAAAATATATGAAATATGACACATTCATTACTCCTTGCAATATTAAAGTAAATAAAATGAAATTATACTAAATTAAATGACAGATAAAAGCAGAGGGTGCTATATTGAATCTAACCCATAGGGGCTGATATATCAAGTGCCGGGCGGACATGATTCGCTGTAGCGAATCATTTCCGCCCAACATCGCTAAATGCTGACAGCCTACCCTGTTGGTATTTAACATTGCACAAGCAGTTCTTGTGAAATGCTTGTGCAATGCCGCCAATCGGCCAATCGACAGCGGACAAGTTAAGGAGCTGCGGTCTTATGAAAATCGGGGGTAGAAAGCAGCCTCTGCTGCTTGTTAAATCTACCACATTGTGATCAGTATAAAAATAGTAAAACCCAAAATGCGAAATAGATCAAGCTCATACCAATAATGCTACTTAAAAATATATTTACGAGTGCATATGATTGGTGCATAACATTTTCCGGTAAGGAACCATAATTGTTTTTCAACTTGCAAGACTGGTGTACAAATTTAAGAAATTCAGTTAATCGGAACAGAAACAAACATCAATATAAAGAAGCTTCAGAGAAGCAGTAATTTAGCAAGATACGTGGTATTGCTTTTTCTTGAACAATCATCACACACCTACATATACACACAAATATAATATTGTATAATGGATCTTTATAGATAGTGCAGACATTCAGAGCTCTGTCTTGCCACCATCCCTACTACTTCTCCTTCCAAGAAACCCCACCAGACTGCTCCAAAACCCACCCACATCATACCTGACTCTTTCAATGATGCCCCAACCCTGGTTCATTCTAGCTCCACCCCTGAGTTGTTACAAAGCTTATCACAGGCTGCATTACCTAATATAGAAATGAGCCATTTGCAAAGATAAATCATTTATATCTAAATGTCAGCTAGAACTTGGGCTCTATTTGTTGTGAATAAGACTAAAGAAGTATTTTGGATCCCACCCAAAGCATGACTATAATGTTATGTGTTACTTAAAAGTGGCATAAAAAGCACTGGTGGGCTGCATTATATCACCTGAACTTTAGAGTGGACAACACTGGTATACATTGATTTCCATTTAATCTTATATAAACAGCTGATAAAAAAACAGCATTAAAAATAATTCATATCAACCTCATTTATTAAAGTATGAAACAAAAGTATAGGTAAAACATTTAAATGAAGTTAGACAAGGTTCCTAGGCACAGTACTTATGCCTTCAGGGCATGTCAATTATTCTGGACAAATCAGTCCAGGAGGACTTAAATGCATCACAGAGCTTGAAGGGACATAATACTGATATGATAAATAACTTGAACATGATGAGGCATAACTGTAAAAAGCTGACAGGAAAATATTACCTGTACATCATTATGTAAAAAAGGAAGAAATTTTACCTCAAAATTTTCATTAGATCACAATTAAGCACTCTATAAGCAGTTATCTTTCAGCTAATGTCAGCTGCATGTTTAAGAAGAGAAAAAAAGAAACAGCCTGTCAGCTTCATCAGTGCTAATGTCACAATTTACTTTACTGTGAACTCAAAGGATTTCACTGAAATCGCATGTGATTGCATTGTAAACTTCCTTAAACTGAGGAGGGGAAAAATGACTGTGGTGCACATGCCAAATAAACACTCCTTAGCCAGTCCCAGAACTAGAATCCTGATTTGCTGCTTAAAGCCCATTTACAATGGGATGTGGCTATTGAGGGCATTTTGAAGTAAACTATCTTCTTTTACTACATTCAATATTTTTTAGTCAGGTTTTTACAGCTATGCTGCCTCACTTTCAAGTGCTTCAACATTTAGGTATCATCTCCCTTTAAGAAACATTGGTCTTCCCAAGACAAACAGGATTACTTTAGAGACCACCCTGGAGTCATTTGATGATCATCAAACAACTTTAGAAGTCATTTGCACATCATCACACATCATCATGCTTGTAAAGTAATCTCATTTAAATATTTCGGCCTGTGGGCATCACTTTAGAATGACTCCAGGAAGATCATTCTTTTTGACTAGGCCTTAAGACCACTGCTTCCTAGCTTGTGGTTGTAGGTTCACATACACAGTTTTATAAACAAGCCCAATGTATAAATTCATGGGGTAAATATCATTCTAATTAAAAAGATTAGCCTAGAATCTCTTTACAAAAACCCCCCAGCTATTTAATATGGATTTTTATAGAAATGCATTATGTATCTCGGTTGAATATAAATATACACCCTCTCTGTTTAAGTTTTTTTTTAAATCAGTATTTGTTAACACCACAGAACTTAGAAAAGGATCAGAAATATAATTTTCTGGTACGATTAAGAGAACATGTTGAGTGATGCAGTACTATCTGGATCAATATGTTGATCTCCCTAGTGAATCTGAGCTATACTAGATTCTTGAAAAATGCTTGTTTAAACTTTCTAATATAATTACATGTTGATAAATGACTTTAATAAAACAAGACTAGTACTAAGGACCAAAAACTAAAATTAGTCTTACTGTAGAGCAAACTGGCATTATATACTAAAATATCATAGAAAATGTAATGTAAATATAGGAGAAAATTGTATAATTTATCTATTAAAAAGAAAAACCAAGTACTTTTGTTATGTTCCTTAACATCTCAGTATTTGTCCCCTTTTTATGGGCAAATAATTTCCCATTGCCAATCAGCTATATATTCTGCTTGAAGTTGAAGAATCTCTTGTGTGATACATTAGATTGCAAAGAAAAATAATCATCTCACAATCAGATCGCCCCACAGCCAATCTATAATAATATTTAAACACTGTACACCCATGATAATCCTTAAAGAGACATTGTAGTGTAAAAACAAAATGCTCTATTTCGTTAGAACATTTTGGGCCAGATTAAAAATGGTGTGCTATTTTTTTTGGTTGTGAACTAACTGCTCTCAAAGTAATTTATCATGAGTGGTAAGCGCAAAACCCGATACCCACTAGGCGTTCAACCTCCATGTCGTAAACTTAGAGATTTGAGATCCCGATGGAAAAGATGCCCTTGAGACAACAATTTTTGTCTCAGAAGAAGAAGCCGTGGAGGAGATGAGGACATCTGCACTAGATCCGCATACCATGTTCTGAACCTGACTCCTGTTCGATCCGAGCAATGACTCTTGGAAGCAGAACAAATGAAGGAAACAGGTATGCTAGATGATATTCCCATGAGCATACCAAGGCATCTATCATGTGAGCCTTTCGATATCTTGATCTTGTATAATACCTTGGAAGCTTATGATTTAAAGGGACAGTCTACACCAGAATTTTTATTGTTTTAAAAGATAGATAATCCCTTTATTACCCATTCCCAAGTTTTGCATAACCAACACAGTTATATAAATACACTTTTAACCTCTGTGATTCTCTTGTATCTAAGCCTCTGCAAACTGCCCCTTTATTTCAGTTCTTTTGACAGACTTGCAGTTTAGCCAATCAGTGCCTGCTCCCAGATAACTTCATGTGCATGAGCACAGTGTTATCTATATGAAACACATGAACTAACACCCTCTAGTGTTGAAAAACTGTTAAAATGCATTCTGAAAAGAGGTGGCCTTCAAGGTCTAAGAAATTAGCATATGAACCTCCTAGGTTAAGCTTTCAACTAAGAATACCAAGAGAACAAAGCAAAATTGGTGATAAAAGTAAATTGGAAAATTGTTTAAAATTACATGCCCTATCTGAATCATGAAAGTTTATTTTGGACTAGACTGTCCTTTTAAGTGAGAGGCCATCAGATCTACTGTATGTCTGGTAGATCCTCACTAGCGATACAAAATGTCCTGATGGAGAGAAAACCCTTCTGGATGGACCGATTTATGGATGAGGTTTCACTTCCCAGTTGTTCACACCTGCTGAATGTGAACTGCTGATAGGGAGCACTGTATCCTCTCTGTCCCTTAAGAGGGGTCAGACCTGAAGAGCCCGAACAATGGCTTGGAGTTCAAGAATGTTGATTGGTAACCTCACCTCTAGAGAAGACCAAACTCCTTGGGCTTATCAAGATTCTAGACCACCCCCCAGCCTAAAAGACTGTCATCCTCCATTACAATAGCCCAAAGTGGGCAAAGAAAGAGCCTCCCAAGGGTCAAAGAAGGACCTCATATCCACCAAGGAAGAGAAAGCAATCTGATGTTCCAATTGCAGATAATTCTTTGACCACTGATTGAGCTTGGATAGTTGAAGGGGTCACAAGTGGAAGTAAGCAAAGGTAACAGTGTCTGAAACCACAAATATAAAACTCACTACCTCCATGCATAGAGCTAATGATAGAAATGAAGCACGTTGCGTGGACAGTCACACCTTCTGAAGTGTTATTCTGTGTGACTCTGTCAGGAATAGATGCATTAGGACAGAATCTATGAAGGACACCCTTATAGCTGTAGATAAAGAGTTCTTCGGAACATTGAACCTACAGCCGTAGTCTCTGGGGAATATTGAAACTTTGGGTATGAGCAATAGCTAGAGGCATGGTAGAAGCCTGCACTAAGATAATATCCAGATAAGGGTTCATTTACATCCCCTTAGCATTGCCAATGATGCTCCTAGCACCTTTAAAAAGATGTAAGTAGCAGTATTCAGACCTAATGGAAGGACAACAACTGATAGAATTTTTCAGGTGTGCATCCTTAAGGTCTATAATAGGCTTAAATTGAACTTGTTTGATTAAGGGTAAAAGTGTGCTATTTTTTTCCATTTTGAAGTTAGGTACCCACAAGATTTTGTTTTCAAGTCTAAGATGACCTAAAAGTCCTTCTCTGCTTAGAATAAAAACTTTTACCTAGTTCTGAGAAAGGAACCAGCAATGCCATGTCCCCCAGGCCCTGGATATATTTCTGAATAAAGTAAGTAGCCATAGCTGGATTTAAACTCTCAATGTTCAGCTTTCAAGTCAACATAGGACGTTTCCCAAAGGGGTTATCAGTAAATGAGTCCGCTAAAGTGTTGACACTGATATAAGTGGGGACAAATTCAGTTTGTTCTATAAAGTGTAATAGCAGTGTATGCAGAGACACTAGACATACACATAAAAAAAAAAGTAGAGAGCCCAATAACCCATCTGACAGATAATGCTAGACATAGATTCAGTGGTAACAGGTTCACTGGATTCCGTAATGTACATAAAAAGCTCACACTGTAACAAAGCATTAAAATAGTTAGACAGTAAGCACAGTAAATGGTAGATGACCCTCTACACTAAGTGATTTTCCTGATAATTGCAAACACTATAGGTTAAGGTAATACCTAGGCCCTAAGGTAACTACCCTCAGAAAGTGTCCCTAAGTGACCCCCTGGCAGCTCCTGCATGTGTACTCACTCCCTTCAGCGACAGGACCACCCTTATGAGCAGGATATTTTTGCAGAACACTGAACTGAAGCTCCTAATGCCTTTTCCTCCCCAACTACACCTCCTGAGTGAGGAGGAAAAGACCAAGAAGATGAGGAGGTGGGGCTACTGCCCGGCATTCAAAGTGATTTTTTTTTTACTGAAATAAAGTAAAAAAAACCCACACACTATAAAACATGCCCCAAAAACATAAAAAAACTGCCCCCAGCTAACTGGATTGTCTCTGAGGGAACCACTGCTTACATAGAGCAATAAACTGATTTTTAAAGGTCCATATACCCATTTTACAAAGTTGGTGAAAAGGTGTCCCAGAGTAGCCAAAGGGTTCAAAAGTGGTGCCAGTAATCATAGAACATCCTCTAAAGTAATATAGTGCAATAAATAACTTGATCTGGGCAAAAAAATCAAGGAGGAAAGGCTGGCTATGCTAGTAAGATGAAGATGAAGTGTTAATTTGTTTTAAACTTTTTATACTTTTCATAAACAACATTACTATTGGATCATGTTCCTGATTATTGTTGATGTATCATGTTCCTGATAATCGGTGATGAGGACAGCCCACTATCTGGGATCCTGAGGTCGCGGGATGGGGGGGAAGGAGTATTCTGAACCACTTCCAACTGTTCAGACTGCTTCCACTAGCACATTAGTGTGCTCCTACTTCTGTGAGTATCATTTTTGCTGATTACTTACTTTTGGATTGTTCATAGTTCCCACAACTGGCGCCTTCTCTGTGTTTCCTTTTAGGACCCATCTGTTTACACTCTATAGAAGGAGAATAGCTGCCGAACGACACATTGTGGACAACGTTATAAATGTATAAACTTAAAACTCTGTTTTGGATTTGATATTGCTCCTCTCAAACTTTATATAAGCGCCTCTTTTTGCTTTATGTGGAAAAGCATTTTCTGAGCATGCTGTACCTGTGTCAGAGTACCTACAAATAACCTCTGGGCTGTGTGTGTGCTGTGGTAAGTCACTTACCTGAAGTAGCACCCCTCCACCGGCTTACCAGGCATGCAGCTGTAGCAGTATCCTGTAGAGAGCCCATCCAGTGCTGGTACGGGTACCACAGAGCATATCTTAAGTAAAAACCTGTATCCCACAGGGGGAGGCTAAGGACAAGTCCCTGCGATGTCTTAGGGTAGTTATGGCTGAAATCCCATAGGGAAATACTGTGCATATAGCAGGGTATTCCTATGTCCCTGTATCATTCAGCTGCTGTGAGTTATCTCTTCTATGTGAATGATAAGTGTCAGGGATTAAGGGTCTCACATTGGTCTGAGCTCCCAAATATAAATCCATAAACAAATAGCTTTAAGACCTCTATTCTCAACCATCTCCTCACAGGCCAAGAACATAACTAAATAGAGATGGGAGGTGGGACGAATTTTAATCTCTTGTATGGGTTCTTGCCTTCTAGTGGTGGGAAATATATCCCATATGTTATGAAGATCTATAGAAAATGATCATTTTACGAAATAAAAATTATTTATAGTTACAATAAATCAGTTTAATATTTAATAACATATAATCATAATTGGTGGTTTCTACTTAAAGTGAGATAGAAACTTTCTCCATATATACCTTTTCTTTTATAATAACTTAGGTGCTGTGAAAAGAGGGCAAGAGAAAAAGACATAGGGCCATATGTACTAAGCCAGGTGCGGACAAGCTTCCTGACTTGGAAACCTGTCTGCCCGGCATCCCGTAAAACAGGTAGTTTATACTGTACTTCCACCCCCTGGATGCATCAAGAGACACCCATTTGAGTGTGTAATGCCGCCTCAAGCGGCCAATCACATTAGAAAAGAGACTGCCAATCACCTTGAATGAACATGTTTGTGGTGATTTATATCTTCCAACTCAAAGATGGTGGAAAGAAGCAGCGGCCTGGTGACTGTTGATTCTTATATTGAGGAAAGCAGGGTTTGGATGTATGAGCCTGCCCCACAAGGGCTCAAATGCATCATACACTGCTTAGTACATTGAGCCCATAGGGCCTGACTGTCATAACTCTGCATATTAGAAATAAATCACAACATTTTGAGAATTATATTTTAATGTATGCATTTCTCTTTCACATAAAGAACCCCATTTCATCAGATAAATAACTCTCAAGCTAAAACAGAACCTTCTAAAATTATTTTGAAGGGCCTTGCAGTAGTGATGACCCTTCTTAGTTAATCTTGCCAAACCACAATATTTAAAGAATTGGACCCTTAGTAAGCAACATACACAACGTATGTCGCTACGGAATTTGGCGGCGCTATACAAATAAATGATAATAATAATAATAACGTTTGTGTCATGCATGGCGTTTATATTTGATTGTGTTATATATGAAGTAATGAACTTATTGTAAGTGTAAATCTTGTTTTCGTTCATAGTCTTATTCAAACAAAAGCTCAGAACAAGACAGGTTGTAAAAAAAAACTACCCATGTGAAAGCAAGTGAAAGTGACAAGTAAAAACAATGAAACAAACACACTTAAATGATAAAATTTAGCAAACCTCTGCACAAAGGCTGTGTGGATGCCTTACACTACTGCTCTACAAATTATTTATTTTTATTGATATAATTCCCATGCTCATAGGCCATTAAGGATGAAAAAACAAATCCAATTTGCCAAGGAAGAGATGGAAACATTCTGTCTCTTTCTAGAACAGATGGGATGACAAAAAGGTTATCTGTCCTTGTGATTTTCTTTGTGGCTTTTTAGATAATATATGAGCTCAACTACATCAAAACCCTAAGGATGAAATAACTTATTTTTTACTGAGTTTAGGGCAGAATGAAAGCATCTCATATTAGTTTTACCTTTGTTAAAAATTATAAACAAGGAACACAGAGTAGATTACAAAGTTCTGGAACTCTTCATATGGAGAGACCCACAAGCAAGTTTGTCTTTTAAACTAGCAATTTAATGTAAATTTCTAACAAAGGTACTAGAATATGAGGCTGCATAAGATTCTATACAAGATTCCAGTCTCATGGATGAAGGGTTACTTGCAAATAGGATCTAGGTTTAAAAAAAAAAAAACTATTAGTATTAAAGAATTTTATATAGGTGCAAAACAATCTGTTCTCAATTTTACAACATTACTTCTCACATCATTACACTGTGCTACTATACTGTATTAGGGATCCAGTCTTTTAAAGGTGAATATGAATACTTAAACAGAATTGGATTTAACAAAACTCCTTAACTGCTTTCAGTGAGTGGATGCCTTGTCAGAAACAGCCAGTGACATTATAAGAAGGGTGAAGTTCTAGACCAGACATTCTCAAACTTGGCCCTCCAGAGGTTTTGAAACTACATTTCCCATGAGCATCATGGGAAATGTAGTTCCAAAACCTCTAGAGGGCCAAGTTTGAGAATGCCTGTTCTAGACTTTAAAAAGGGACATAAAATACAAACTTTTTCAATGTTTTCAATTTACTATATAATAAGATTTGTTGTATTGGTATTCTTTGTAGAGAACCATACCTAAGTAGGCTCAGCAGTAGCAATGAACTGCTAGAAGCTAGTTGCTTATTAGTGGCTGCATATATATGCATGCCTTTGCCTCACCCAATATGTTCAGCTAGCTCCCAGTAATGCATTGCTGCTACTTCAACAAAGGATACCAAGAGAATTAACTGAAAATTAATAATAGAAGTAAAATGCAAAGTTGTATAAATGGCATGCTCTATCTGAATCATGGAAGACAAATGCTTGGCTTCATGCCCCTTTAAAAATTACACACAAAAGTTACATAAAGTCGGTGAGGTAGCTCAGTTGGTAAAATGCCCTGACTACAAAAGCCTGTTCAAAGATCCAAAGGTCACAGGTTCAAATCCCGGCAGGGCCGACTCAGCCTTTTATCCTTCCGAGGTCAATAAAATGAGTACCATTAAATTGGGTAATAATAACAACTATTACTATTCAGCTGCCGATTTGGTTAATTCCGAGAGTGAGCGCTGAAAAAGCGCTTTGAGTCCCACTGGAAGAAAGGCGCTATAAAAATACTAGTTATTATTTTCTTTAATTGACTTATATTGTCACTCAGGGTAGAACATCTAATAACAAACAGTCCTTCAAAATATGAGTACAAGTAGTTTGAAAATTTGCTACAACAGTAACTGAGGGTGCATAACTACCTAAAAGGGACACTAAACCCAATTTTTACACTTTGTGATTCAGAGCACGCAATTTTAAGCAACTTTCGAATTTACTCCTATTATCAATTTTTCTTAGTTCTCTTTCTATCTTTATTTGAAAAAGCAAGAATGTAAAGCTTAAGAGCCGGTCCCTTTTTTTGGTTGAGCACCTGGGTAGCGCTTGCTGATTGGGGGCTAAATGTAACTATCAATCAGCAAGCGCTATCCAGGGTGCTAAACCAAAAATGGGCCGGCTCCTAACCTTACATTTCTGCTTTTTCAAATAAAGATAGCAAGAGAACAAAGAAAAATTCATAATAGGAGTAAAGTTGCTTAAAATTGCATGCTCAATCTGAATTAAATAAAAAAATGGGTTTTAGTATCCCTTTAAATCAACTGCTTATTATAAAGCCATTAACCGAGCTATAATGCCAATACATTGCCCACTTTTGCCCTATAAAAAAAAATCCTGTCCTGCATAAACCTGATATAAAATAAATTATTAAACATTTGTAAAAAAAAAACTAATAAAAAAAACAAAACAATATCTGTTTCAAGAATTGCAGCTTGTTTGCATACAGGTTGCTAAGTTACAGAATAAGAAGGTACCATTTTAAGTTGCAGTTTAAACCAATTTTAACAAGCAATAAAACATAGCATATTGTACCTGAAAGTTAATCTAATTGTTAAATATTGTATGAATGTGGCAGTGCTGTGTCACCTCAGGGGATGCAAACTGCCTTCTTTCACCTCCAAGATAAAAAGCTCACAATGGTATAGCACGTTTCAAATAAAATGGTAAGCGCACAAATAGGTCATACTCACAGGATTTCAGTTTTAAATCAGCCTTTTATTAAAACCATCACAAGGGTATCTTCAGATGCAGCTTCAGATTTTATTAAAATATAGTTCAACGCGTTTCGGCAAAACAAGTCTTTCTCAAGAGCATAAAACCAATATATGTCAAAGCAAGTTGGAGTAGCCTAGCAAAATGCTGTACACAATATTTATAGCCATCAGCTCTGCCTGTCTTTCTCAGACCACACCCATTCACAGGTGGTGTCAGGTAAAAATAGATCATGCAATCAAATATGCCATTAAAAAACTAGTGTGCCAAAATATGCCAATAAATACGAATCTGCTGCTAATGAACAGTTCACATTAACACATATGGTTATTTGTTATGAATCTAAGTTCTAATATGTGATTATTTAAAAAAATACACTTTGACTGCTTTAACTTTTTATTGAGAACATTTTACTTTATGCATAGAATGTAAGCCCCTTTTGTTATGATGTGTCCAAAGTTTTAGAGAATTATTGGCATATTTTGGCACACTAGTTTCTTAATGGCATATTGATTGCATGATCTGTTTTTACCTGACACCTCCTAACAAAACAGGATAGAGATAGGTTACAGCTCTGATGTGAGCCAGACCCAGCACACCTGTGAATGGGTGTGGCCTGAGAAAGACAGGCAGAGCTGATGGCTATAAATATTGCGTACAGCATTTTGCTAGGCTACTCCAACTTGCTTTGTCATATATTGGTTTTATGCTCTTGAGAAAGGCTTGTTTTGCCGAAATGCGTTGAGCTATATTTTAATAAAATCTGAAGATACCCTTGTGATGGTTTTAATAAAAGGCTGATTTAAAGCTGAAATCACGTGGGTATGACCTGTTTGTGCGCCTACCATTTTATTTGAAACGTGCTACACCATTGTGAGCATTTTATCTTGGAGGTGAAAGAAGGCAGGTTTCACAGAGGAAAAAGACCAGCTTGCATCCCCTGAGGTGATACAGCGCTGCCACATTCAATATTTCTTGTTTCTGGATACGGTCTTGGAGAACCGGGGCTGGCAGCGAACATCTGAATGGAAGTGCTAACATAGCTTCATACTTTACTGCTATTTACAAGTTTAAATATTGTATCAGCCTATCATTTTTGAACACTGGTACTCACAGTCCCAGGAGATTATATCTAAAATGTACTATAATTCATTATTTATTTGTGTTGCTTTTAGTTACTAGCATGCAATAAAATGATTGCATTGCAAGGGAAATGTGTCAGATTGTGTATGTGTATTCAAATTGCTATTTTATGCATTTAATTCAGATAAGAAGTATGCATAAGTAATAAGGTTGGCTTAGTCAGTCTTATGTTCAAAGAAATTTTATACACAGAGCATGAACAACAACATTTTTAAATATTGTATTTGTCCTTTAGTCTTCAGCACTAGTTTTTAGCCGCTGGAGATTTAACCCGCAATGTACTATGTCAAAGCTACAATTAATTATTTATTTGAATTGCTTTCAATCTCTAGCATGCAATAATATATGCACTGCATTAGCACATGTAGTAAGTGGTGCAGGCATAATCGGTCATGTTTCTATGCACGTCTTTTGTATAGATGGCAAATTATTTCAGTGCAATTTGAATTTTATTGGAGATGGGTTTTCATGCACTGTAAATATGCAAATAAAATATATATCTAACATGTGCCCCACAATAGCTTATTAATATGTTGGCATTTTATTTGTAAATGTTTGACATATGGGGGCCGAATTATCAAGCTCCGAATGGCTCGCCAGAAACAGCAGTTATGAAACAGCGGTCTAAAGACGATCGGGCTGATTGACACCCCCTGCTAGCTGCCGATTGGCCGCGAATCTGCAGGGGGTGGCATTGCACAAGCAGTTCTGGTGTACTGCTCGTGCAATGTTAAATGCTGACAGAGTAGTGATGTCTACAGCATATCATGTCGGACAGACATTGATAAATCGGCCCCATAGAGTAAATCTAATAAAAAAAATCTTAATGCAACAGTTTGACTCACCCAAAGAAAAATCACTTACTTTGGTAACGTTTTCAAATGATTTTCTCTTAATTCCAATATTCGCAATTTGCTGAGCCTTAAAATAAATAAATAATTTTATTAAATGATATGTAGGCCAGTTACAAAAAATATATACAGCAACTTGTTACAAAAAATGTAATACATTGGATTTTTACGTCTTCATATTTATATTTATTTCAACACACTTCAGCTGTTGAAACACTTAAAGTGACAGTATACACCAATTTTCATATGACTGCATGTAATAGACACTACTGTAAAGAAGAATATGCACAAATACTGATCTAAAAATCCAGTATAAAACCTTTCTTCAAACCTACTTAGAAGCTCCCAGTTTAGCACTCATGATGAGGTTAGGCTGGGACACCCAGTGAAAGCGGCTGGGAAAGCAGGAAGTGCAGACACTCGCCCTCACATGCATATGAAAAGATAGATTAAACAATAGAAGCAGGAATCTGGGTCTACATCTGATATTTTGGGGCTTGGTTAAGAGTCTGAAAATCAGCACAATGTTATTAAAAAAAATAAGCAAAACTATAAAATGTAAAACAAAAACACTCCAAAAGGGCTATATAAATTTATCAACAACACAACATTTATACGAAGAAAAATCTAGTGTATTAAGTCCCTTTAAGCAATGTGTGAGTTCCTGCAAACTTTATATACATTTCAGTATATAAAGTTCTTTAGAATATGGTATTTTGAAAGGTCTTGAAATTATATTACAACTAAGCGCTAAATTACAAGTGGTGTGCTAACTGTAGCATGCACGCGATATGGGGTATTTTTCAGCTTTTTACGGATGATGGAAATAGCATGTGTATTACGAGTTTTAAAGTAAATGCGCTTGATTGAGCGTAATCGAATTTAACATGTGTCGGGTTAGTGGGACTTCAGAGCTTCCGTAAAAAGTAGGGGAAGAAAAAAGTTGCATTAAACACAACAAAATGTGTTTTACTGAATATGTACTGTACATATGTAACATTTTACTGTTCTTCACTTACAGGATAATGTAATGACTTTTTATTGTAAATACATATATATTTTACATGAACAGTATCATATATATATAAATATATATATATATATATATATATATATACTGTATATATATATATATATATATATATATATACATATATATATTTAATAATATTAAAATAAAATATTAGTAAATTAAATGTTAATTAAAATGATTAAAAAATCATTTGCCCTCATTGTTTTTCTTCTTCTGTATCAGCATTTAAACATAACCTCACCCCCCATAACTACTACCTTAAGTAATGTAATGTCAAATAGGTTACAGACAATAATAATCTCCTTACCTTCCAAAATTTGATGGAAGGTACTCAAGAAAGGCATCGTTAAGGTACAACTGAGTCAGATTAAGGAGCTGTGTAAAACCATCTGGCAACCTAGAAAAAAAATGTATATATATTTTCACTGAATATTAAAACGTTTATCAAGGTTCACACATGTCTGAAACAAAATTAAAAAATATAATATATATATATATATACTGTATATATATATATATATATATATATATATATATATATATATATATATATATATATATACTGTATATATATATACTGTATATATATATATATATACACACACATATAGAAGGAACAATTTTGTTATAAGGTATCTTTTTTTTAACATTTTTCTATTATATATGCCAAGTTATGGAGGGCTTCTTTAAAAGTATAATGAATTGAGAAATATTCTCCAAGATATTGTTGGTCAGGAGCAGTTTTTAATTTCACAAAATATGTTCAATCAGAAACAAACCCAAAATAGTCAAAATTGTATGTGTTAAATACATGCATATAGCTGAGTGGTACATACCTACTTAGTAGCTGATACATCCTGTATCCCAACACATATAACATTAAATTCAGCACTACTGAGAGAGGTGGAGGACTGGATTTGTGCATTTAGGAACGTAAACTAAACATATAGAACTAGATTACAAGTGACCTAGTGCAAAGAATAGAGCACAATCTGCTATTACAGGTGGATGGTAATAAAATGTTAACCACAGAATCTTAACGCGGTCAACATTTATTAATTAGAGGTGACTTAAGTGTAAGCTCAAGTGCAACACAAAATACCACTGAAACATTATGAGCATTTGGAGATTTGACATAAAATGTTAAAGGGACAGTCAAGTCCAAAAAATACTTTCATGATTTAAATAGGGTATGTAATTTTAAACAATTTTCCAATTTACTTTTATCACCAATTTTGATTTGTTCTCTTCGTATTCTTAGTTGAAAGCTAACTCTAGGAGATTCATATGCTAATTTATTAGACATTGAAGACTGCCTCTAATCTGATTGCATTTTGACCACTGGAGGGCATTAGTTCATGTGTTTCATATAGATAACATTGAGTTCATGCACGTGAAGTTACCCTGGAGTGAGCACTGATTGGCTAAAATTCAAGTCTGTCAAAAATAATGAAATAAGGGGGCAGTTTGCAGAGGCATAGATACAAGGTAATCACAGAGGTAAAAAAGTGTATTTCTATAACAGTGTTGGTTATGCAAAACTGGGGAATGAGTAATAAAGGTATTATCTTTTTTTTTTTTAAAACAACAAAAATTCTGGTTTCACTGTCCCTTTAATGCTTGAAAATATGCATAACAAAAGTTATTGCAAATATATTAAAGTATTTCACACACACACACATATATATATATAATTCAAAATACTTTTTTTAAATGCATTTTAAAGGGATATGGTGTATGGCAAGGTTCTGGAGTTGAAAGGGCTCTAAGATATATATGTATGTGTGTGTATGTACAGTATGTATGTGTATAATTGTGTATACATATATATATATATATATATATATATATATATATATATATATATATATGTGTGTGTGTGTGTATGTACAGTATGTGTGTATAAATGTGTGTGAGTGCATATAAATATATATATATATACATATATACAATATATGTGTGTTTGTGTGTATGTACAGCATGTATGTGTATAAATGTGTATGTGTCTATCATATATATATATATATATATATATATATATATGTGTGTGTGTATATATACAGTATAAATGTGTATTTATATATATATATATATACATATATATAGATATATACGTATATATGTGTGTGTGTGTGTGTGTGTGTATACAGTATGTGTGTGTATAAATGTGTGTGTGTGTATACATATATATCATTTATATATATATATATATATATATATATATATATATATATATATATATATATATATATATATATGTGTGTGTGTTTGTGTACGTACAGTATGCATGGGTATGAATATGTGTGTATACATATATATAAAATATATATATGAGTGTGTGTTTGTGTATGAATGTGTATGTGTATATACATATACTGTATATAAATATATGTGTTCACTTCAGTGATATCTGACAGCACACCTCAAAGAAGTCTATTATGTGAGGGATTCAACACACTGTGCTATCCTACATCCAGATATTAGAGCACCATAGACTATCGATCGAACAATAAAATATTACTTTATACTTGTTATATTAGCACAAAAATAAAAGTGCCACTGATTTAACTCGATTGATATCAGGACTCAATAGCACTAATATCTTTGGGCTCCACTTGTAATCTATTTAGGCCATAATTATTTATTGTATAACTTGTTTATACATTTAAAATATTGATTCCAACTAAGTTATTTCAGAAAGTTAATTGCTAACTTCAAACATTTTTCATATTATAAATGAATGAAAAAATTTATTCGGAGATAAACATATTTTTGTATTTAAAGGGACATAATTTTTTAATAGAAAAAAATGGATGTTCCTGTACTAAATACATTATTATTTGAGAGTTCCCCACTATGAACCACCCAGCAAGCACCAGAGTTTTAGTTCTCACAATCATTTACTGCCTGCAAGTTTAATTTAAATGTAAACATATTTACTCAAGTTCAAAAATTGTTTAAATATGTTTAACTGTTGCTCTTAAATGTATCAGATAGAAAAGAACATTAGTACTATATTAATTTATTCAGTAGTATCTGATTCTTGATTTTACATTTTAATTATATCTCACATTTTATCCCAAATAGAAGGACAAATAGAAACAGATTATTTTATAGCTTTGCTAAAAATTGTAGAGGTTTAAAACTAAAAAAGTCAGAATTTAAATTCATGATCATTGTTCTAGGTAAGATGTTTATAAATCTGCCTAAAAAGGGACATGAAACCCAAACATTTCCTTTCATGATTCAGATAGAGAATACAATTTTTTAAAAGTTTCCAATTTACTTTGATGATCAAATTTGCTTCATTCTCTTGTTTTTCTTTGTTAAAAAGATATCTATATAGGCAGTGTGCACATTTTTTTAGCACTACATGACAGAAAAAGGTATTACCATCTAATGGTTTTGCTAATGTATAACATTGTTACAAAATTGCTGCTATATAGTACTGAAGACAAGTGCACACTCCTGAACCTTTCTGCTTTTCAACAAAAGATAACAAGAAAAACAAAGAACATTTGACAATGCAAGTAAATTGGAAAATTTGACAATGCAAGTAAATTGGAAACTTTAATCTGAATCATAAAAGAAAAAAAATTAGTTTATGTCCCTTTAATTTTAACATTGGAAATTTTGGTATGTTAAATTGTTTCTGCTATATATCTTCTCCATTTTTCCTTAATAAAGTGCATTTTTATTTATTTGTAAAATTTTAACCTGGAGGAATATAAGCAATATAAAAAAAACACCCTATAAGGAACTCATATACACTGTATAATATTTTCCAATATTAATGTAAAATATAAAAAATGTGATTAGCCATTTTGCCTTTACCTTGCCACAGATAAATAGATCAAAATACATTTCTAGTATTGCATACAATCAACATTTAAAGGAACAGTCTAGTCAAAATTTAGCTTTCATGATTCAGATCGAGCAGGCAATTTTAGGCAACTTTCTAATTTACTCCTATTATCAATTTTTCTTCGTTCTCTTGGTATCTTTATTTGAATGTAACTGAAGAAGCTGGCCTATGTTTGGTTCAGCACCTGGGTAGCGCTTGCTAATTGGTGGCTACATTTAGAAACCAATCAGAAAGTGCTACCCATCAACTGAACCAAAAATGGGTCAGCTCCTATGATTACATTTTTGCTTTTTCAAATGAAGATAGCAAGAGAACGAAGAAAAATTGATAATAGGAGTAAATTAGAAAGTTGCTTAAAATTACCTGCTCTATCTGAATCATAAAAGTTTAATTCTGACTAGACTATTCCTTTAAGTATTTATTTATTCTTACAAAATAATATTAATGAAAATTGATTGACAGTATTAAAATCAGTATCCACAATGCATTTGAATATTTGATGCATGCATATGACTACCAGAATAGTTCTTGTGCATTTTGTTAAAGAAAATGAATACCGATGTGTGTGTTCATCATTAAAATGCACTACTAGTTTCTAAATATCCTTATCAGTAGAAATAGTACCCAATATTAATGAAGAGATGGCAGCGATGCACTCTAATTCACATAGCAGCATTAATTTCGCCTGCATTAAACTGTCAGTGCTTAGGAGATAAAAATAACTCATGTTAGGCATTCAAGTATATATTTGTACAGGTAATGCAAAAGCATTGCAGAAATTACTTCTTTCAAAGATAAGGAATTGTTTTAATTGCAATGGAAGTCATTAGAGTTAGTGATATTTACACATAACAACAGAATAGTCCAGGTGCAGAAGATGTGTCATCAATTTGCTCTAGAGAAGTATGTGCAGAAGCAATGCACAATATTCTAATTTGAAAAGAAGAAATCTTTAGCATAATAATAATGTGCTTGCGCTAATTTATCCTTCTGCTTGGTGTACTCAAGCAAGTAACAGAAGATGGAAAAAAGCCCTTGAATTATCATATTTGTATTGGTAAATAAGAGACTGAAAAGACATCAAATCTATATAGATCATTATACACATACAGTATTCTTAAAATAAACACCTAAAAGTAGGATCCAACTAATTTAAACCAAAATATGCATTTATAACAAAAAGATATGTTAACCACAATCATCTCGCTTATGTTATATAAACATTTTCTGGCTGTTAGGGATATCAAAAATAATCTATATTCTATATAATAAATAATCTAATCAATCTATCTATCTATCTATTTAATCTATCTGTCTCTCTCTCTATATCTATCTATGTATCTATTTAATCTACGTATCTACGTATCTATCTATCAATCATCTATCTACCTATCCTCTATCTATCTATCTATCTATCTATCTATCTATTAATATACTTAAAGTAAGTTTTCTTGAAATATAAACTCTGAGGCTGACACAAAGGACTGTTGCAGATTATTACCCAGAGAATGGCAGTCCATTTTTGGCAGATACAGGGTTAACAAATTTCATAGGATTTTACAAAGATCCTGTAGTTTCATACAGTCACGGTAATGCACACAAATGTTTATGCTGGTTTTCATATAAGAATGCTTTAGAAAATAATCCTACTTACTTGGATATGGGATTCACACTAGCTTCAATTATAGTTAAACATTTACAGCACTTTATATTATCTGGAAATTCTTGAATTCCTGTAAGAATAAAATAAAAGAGAACATTTATATGATCATTCATATATAAATATAACTGTATAAGATTGCATTTATAGCTTAGCTTTACAATATATTGCATGATTATTTAATATACAGACAGAGTATGTTTAGTCTATTTTAGGAGCAATGGGGATGTGCTTAGAGTGTCAATGTTTGCAGCACATAGGTATTTGCACTTGGGTTTTCTGTTTCCTGCATACTGATGTAGCCTGAGGTCTGTAACAAATGTCAGACAATACTGCTTTGCATTGGTTAGCACCTTGAACATTGTAGGGATTAAAGAAAACCAAACATGAAATATCTCCAGTTTGTTAAAAATGAAAGCATTACTGAAAAATGCTGCAAAATATTAAGCTACAATTTATGCGATACACGAACACTAAAGGTTGGTGGGCGATGCATATTCTTCATGACATGCAGAATGCTGGTGCATGATGGATATTGATTTTGCTGTTGCAATGATGACCTTCCCAATGAATCATGGTCACTAACGTTGTGCGGATAAATACAAAAATATTAGCACTGACAGGGAAAGGTAAAAGACATAAGGATATTTAGCTCAGTAGCTGGGTCTAACTTGTCCCATGTTTGTTATTGAAAATGTTTAGGTGCAGTATGTATCATATGGATATAGATATATAAAAAGAATAAGAATAAGAAAAAGAAGATTAGGAAATAATAATACTGTTATAGAAATAATGGGATTTTTGTATATACTCAAATTTAAGACCAAAGACTAGGTTATTTAAAGAAACAATATGTTCAAATTAGGATTAAATAAAATGTCTTCATTAAAGGGATATGAAACCCAAATTAATTTATTTCACAGTTCAGATTGAGCATGCAATTTTAAGCAACTTTCTAATTTAATCCTATTATCAATTGTTCTTCATTCTCTTTGTATCTTTATTTGAAAAAAGCAGGAATTTACATTTAGGAGCAACCAATCACCAAGTGCTACCCAGGTGCTAAACCAAAAATGGGCCAGGCTCCTAAGATTACATTTTTTCTTTTTAAATAAAGATACCAACAGAACAAAGAAGAATTGATAATAGGAGTAAATTAGAAAGTTGCTTAAAATTGTATGTTCTTTCTGAATCATGAAAGAAAACATTTGAGTTTCATATCCCTTTAACAAATTTAAAATTTGTTGCTAATCGTACCCCTTGGCAATTGTTTACCATCCAGACAAAATTGTATTAAATTAATTTGGCAATATTTAATTGCATAACCAAGAATACACTTTTGTAGACCATTGTTACCCTTTAATTTTGTTGCTAAACAACCAATATCGCACAAGTTGTTTTTATAAACTTTTATTCTAATGACTATATGCCCATTTTTTTGTATGATTTCAATTCTATTGTTGCTTTGTAAAGATCTCATTTACAAGCCTAAACTCATTATCAGTGTAATATTTGTTTTATTTTGCCTTTTTTTAGTTTTAAACCGTCTACCCAACACTCCTTCCTGATGAAGAGTTTACAGTTATTGCCTGGCTACTAGTCGTGGGAATTTTTATTTTTGTTTCTTAAAGAAAAACATTTTATAAGTAACAATGCTGTGTGTCCATGTGACCTATATGTTTTTTAAAGTGATAGTAAGTTTACACAATCTGGTAAAGATATACAGAATCAATGCATTCCATTAAATGAACCTTTATTCATAATTTTTAGTTGAATATGCGACGTAACCTAATTTTATTAGTTTCACCCTTTTATTATAGTACACTTCTTTGGCTGTCCACCGCAAAAGTATGTTATTTCTAGAGGTGACGTTTCCACCTTGTATCCAATAGTCATGCTAGCCATAGGGCACTCAACAAGCACTAAAGTGTTTTGTTTTTTGTTTTTTTGAATGCCTTATGAACAGCACGGCTATTGGATACAAGGTGGAAATGTCACCTCTTGGAAAAAAAAATGCTTTTACGGTGGGCGGCTGGAGAAGGGTAATGTAATAAAATGATGAAACTAATAAAATTAGATTATGGTGCAAATTCAATTAAAAATGGTAAATGAAGGTCCATTTAATTTAATGTATTGATTCTGTGTAGATTTACCAGATCGTGCAATTTTACTGTCACTTTAAAATAACACTGGATAAAGATAATCAAAATGTAGGCACTGCAAACTTAAACAACTTTCCAATTTACTTTTATCATCAAATGTGCTTTGTTCTCTTGGTATTCTTTGTTGAAAGCTAAACCTATGTAGGCTCATATGCTAAATTATAAGCCCTTGAAGGCCGCCTCTTATCTGAGTGCATTTTGACAGTTTTCCCAGCTACACATTGATATTTCACGTGTGCCATATAAATAACATTGTTCTCACTCATGTGGAGTTATTTATGAGTCAGCACTGATTGGCTAAAATGCAAGTCTGTCAAAAGAACTGAAATAAGGGGGCAGTCTGCAGAGGCTTAGATACAAGTGTCAAGATTACATATGCGGCGCAGGTTTCAACGTAACTGCTGAAACCTGTGTTGCCTGTAAATTCCCCTTGCACATCAGGGAATCACATATATGGCGCCGGCAGTTCATAAAGTGCCGTTAGTCGGAAAAATTAGTGATGTCCAGAAATGTTCATAAATACAAATTTCTGGAATCGCCAGTGACTTACAGCACGTTAGAAACTGCCGGCGCCTAAGAAAAAAAAAAAGTTACATCTCCCGTAAAAGTCTAACACTCCTCCCAAAAATAAGCCCCACACGTAAAAACCCCTATATCCGCCATTAACTCCATATATTGGAACTAATAATAAATGTATTAACTCCTAAACTGACAACCCACCACAACGCAATATGCCTAATTAAACTATTAACCCCTAATCCGCCATTCACCCACATCGCAATCTCCCTAATATATTTATTAACCCCTAACCCGCCATTCACCCACATTGCACTTAACTTAAGAAATCTATTAACCCCTAATCCGCCATTAACCCACATCACTATCAACCTAATAAATTTATTAACCCCTAAACTGCTATTAACCCACATCGCAATAAACCTAATTAATCTATTAACCCCCGAAACCGCCAAAGCCCCACAATGCAATTAACCTATTTAAATTACTAAGCCCCCTAACCTAACACCCCCTAAATTAACCCCAATTACCTAAATTTAAAAATACTAAGTTACAATTAAAAACCTAACATTACTTTAAAAATAGAAAAAATAAGTTTAAATGAATCTAAAATTACAAAAAATAATAAATAATAAACCAAATTATCAAAAATTTAAAAAATTAAACCTAATTCCTATAAAAATAAAAATGCCCCCACCCCAAAAAAAAACACCTCTAATCTAATACTAAACTACCAATAGCCCTTAAAATGGCTTTTTGTAGGGCATCGCCCTAAGTTAATCAGCTTTCCCCCTAACAGTAAAAAAAAAAACACCCACCAAACCCCCCAAAATAAAAAAACTAACACTAAAAAAACATAAGCTACCCATTGCTCCTAAAGGGGCATTTGTATGGGCATTGCCCCTAAAAGGGCATTCAGCTCTTTTACTGCCCTTAAAAGGGCATTCAGCTCTTTTAAAGTGCCCAAAATCCCTATTCTAAAAAAAAAAAAACCCCCCAAAAATAAAATTCTAACTCTAACCCCCAAATAGGTACTCACCGTTCCTGAAGTCCGGCGGAGAAAGTCTTCTTCCAAGTGGTGAAATCTTCTTCCATCGCAGCAACGTCTTCTATCTTCATCCAGGTCCAAGCCGACGCGTAGCAGAGATAAGATGAGCCAGGAACAGAAGACCGGCTACCGCAGAGCCATCGAACGTGGAGCTCCTCTTCGTATGATCACCGTCGCACACTGAGGATTGAATTCAAGGTACGCGTTTAAATATAGGGTACCTTGCATTCCTATTGAGTGATTTGGATCTTCAAATTCAAATCAGCCAATAGGATGAGAGCTACTGAAATCCTATTGGCTTATTTGAACAGCCAATAGGATTTCAGTAGCTCTCATCTTATTGGCTGATTTGAATTTGAAGAATCAAATCAGCCAAAAGGAATGCAAGGTACCCCATATTTAAACTTAGTAATTTAAATAGTTATTTGCTTTGTGGGGGGTTGGCAGTTTAGGAGTTAATAGCTTAATTAGGTTAATTGATTGTGGGGTTTGGCGGTTTAGCGGTTAATAGATTTATTAGGTTTATTGCGATGTGGGTTAATGGCGGATTAGGGGTTAATACATTTATTAGGTTTATTGCGATATGGGTTAATGGCAGATTAGGGGTTAATATACTTTATTAGTTATTGTGGTGGGGGTTGGAGGTTGACAGGTAGATAGATATTGCGCATGCGTTAGGTGTTAGTTAATATTTTCAGGCAGTTACTGGAGTTACGGTACTTTCATACTCAGCGCAAGGCTTGCTGTGCCTGCCTATGTGTGGCGAGGTGAAAATGGAGTAAAATGTTTCCATTTTCGCCATGTAAGTCCTTGTGCTGAATATGTGATACCGATTTGTGACACGGTTCTATGTTAGCTTATAGGAGTAAAAATTGCGGGCGACGGGTAAAAAATATATGCGCCACATTTATGTGCGTCGTCGTAGATGTTATACCAAAACCGTGTATGTAATCTTACTTAAAGTAATCACAGAGGCAAATAGTATATTAAGCCTTTGAGTGCTAATGACGGCTCTGAGCCGTCACAGAGTTTCCCACTCTGGTGCTAATGACGGCTCAGAGCCGTCACTAGCACTCTACCACCTTGAGGGAGATCTGGGGGCTCCTACCTGTAGAGTGACAGGCATCGCCGGGGCTTCCCATTTTGTGTGGTGACGTCACGCCCAATAACGTAATGACGTCACCACCCAACTTTATTTATACTTAACAATGTTAAAGTGATGGTAAATTTACACAGATTGGTCAATAAAATCTTAATTATCAAGTATGTTCAACCTAAGTCGCTATGTTTTTTTCTGAATTCTCTTTCTCCTTTATTAATAAATTTTGATTTCACTTACAGAGCGTTATTGCTCTTTGCTCCGCCCCGGCATTACTTCCTGTTATTTTCTTCATTCCGGAGAGAGAGCTGGACCACCCCGCTCTACGTCATTGTATTGGCATCTAGATCTTCGTGGTTCGCTCTGCGCATGCATTTCAATATGTATGCAATACATTGCATATAATGTATTATATACATTGTGATCATTCTAAGCGCAGTGTCTTTTGAGAAAGAATAAAAATGGAGATTCTAATTTTTTGTTGTGAGTTTCTACATCCTAGACATTACCAGCAATTGTTTTTTAAAATGTGTTCTCTCTCATATGTTATATTTTGCCGATACGCACATGCGCTCAATTGCACGACATAGCTCTGTCAGACAGTGATCAACATTTAGACGTAACAAAGGGCGTGGCTGTGTTTGCTTAGAGGAGTGTCGCCGACTGGCCTGGACTTTCATTGGTATAAAAAAAAACGTGACACGAATAAATTAATGGTGGCTGTTGTACGGGAGGAGGAAGGTATATAAAATTTCGGCATTTTAATGTTAAAAATTTAAAAATAATGATCGATTAACAGCTTTTCATGAATGAAAGTCACATTATTCTTAAATTTTACATACGATCGCTAGTTTCATGTCAGCATAGTTTACCATTGCTTAAAGTATAGGAGCAGGGGGCATGCTGCTTAGAAGCCTGTATCTCAGGCATCTAAGCAGCCACAGACCCCCAAGACCCACCATTTGAAAAGGTAATCGCCTAACCTTTCCAACAGTGTAAGTCTTGGGAGTCTGAAGAAAAAAAAAAAGTTTTAAAAAAAATTGTCCAAAAATTAAAAAAAAAACATTAAAAAAATCTTAGCACCCAGGTGGGAAAGTGATTAGCACTCAAAGGGTTAATATAACAGTGTTGGTTATGCAAAACTTGGGAATGGGTAATAAAGTGATTATCTATCTTTTTAAACAATAAAAAGTCGACTGTCAATTTAAAATAACTGTTGCATTGTTTTAATTTAATATAAATTAACAGATTTTAGAATTTTACATAATCTTCCTACATTTGCTAAAATACATTTATATGTTGAAAAGTTTGAATATGTTTTTAAAAAAAACATATGCCTACCCACAGTTGGCATAGTAAGTGTGAACAAAATATATTTTAGTCCCTAAGCATTGAATATGTTACCACTGGATTAAAAAGACTGGTTCCCGTTCTATGAATGTAATTTACTTAGGCAGTTCGGTAAACTGATAGTGCAAATGGTATTCTAGTCATGGTTTGCCCAAAAGAATGCGTTCAAAGAAAATAAGCAAATGTCAGAATTCATCTTGATACAGCCATCTTGTCAAAACACGATACTGGGATGAAAAGTCTAATAAATAACATAATGAAAATCTATTACAGAATGATTTGGGGATTTAAAGGGATTCATCATGTGTGAAATGGTTGTGAATTTATGCAAAAAGTTAACTTCAATGTAATTTTGATGATAATGTGCTTATGTCAATTCTGCATGCACCAAACAACAATAAAGCTTTTCCTTGTATTTATTTTCTGTCAACTTGTGGAAGATGCTGTGGACAATGAATTGGCTGACAGTAATGTAAACTGAATGTATTATAGTTAAAGGGACAGTAAAGAAAACATTAATTTTTCAATGGAATATATGTAAAACACTGATATATTTATATAATGAGCACTATAGCAACTGTTGCTTTATCACCAAGGTTACTATGTTTTGGCACAATTGTTTTAATTTGTGGGGGTGGGGCTTAGGATATTTAAGATGTATTGTTTGCTTTTACTTTATATATATATATATATATATATATATATACATTATCCCATTGGTTCACAGTGTTATACTCACTTACACATGTATTGGGTAGAATTATATAGCACTGCTTCGAGATAGATATGGGAAGGTCTTAGTAACTGAAAATGGCTTTAGGTAGGAGCATATGTGCATATGCAAATGTTCCATATACATATTCTATTCACTCATATATGTGAGGGTGAATCCTTAAGCACAAGATGTAAATGTATGTGCGTATTATATGTAAACTCACATACATAGGTTGGTTGATTTATAATATGTGCACCTATAGGCATACATACAAAAGAAGGAACTCAGTAGTGCTAAAACAAATGCGTGAAAAACCACTTGAGGTCAGCTAATAGTTAATAGTGCAGTGTATTCCAAACTGTATGACAGCTTAAGGAAACTTTTATAGGTAACTGCATAGGCGAATTGGTCAAAATAAGTCACCCACTGTTGCCCAAGCCTGCTTACTATACCGGACACTTTGGGATCTACGATGCACGGGTACCTTATACCATCTCCGAGTGCTCGTTTCTTCACCGGCTCAGCTGCTTGGCGTCCTCGTGGGTCTGCAGATGTACAGCGTCTCTCCTCTTCGATGAGCGCTAGATCCTATTGGCTAGTCAAAGCGTCAATCAGCAGTAACCAATCCGTGGAAAGTACTGATGCTGAAGAATCACCAATAACTATTTGCTGCACGCACACACCTCCCCACAGCTTAACAGTCCAGGATACACTGGCAAAATGTAGAAATATAGAAAAGCGGTAGTCCTGGAGAGTATAGTTAAAACGTCTTTATTTCAAACTCAGATTAAAAACGAATGGCAATCACAAGTAAAAACATCACAGGTGTGGCACTGTTTGGCTTACGCGTTTCGGCTGGGAGCCGTAGTCATAGCCTATAGTGCTGTGTGACACACCTCTCTAAATACTCCTACCTAAAATCCTATTGGTTAAAAATTAGAACACACCTGTTGATTACATACTCTATACAAAGAGAACTAATATTAACTGTACCTCCTAAGCAATTAGACCTAGCGATATTGACAAATACAACATTCACTTATACATGGAATAAACATGTTGTAGAATGAGAAATACACACCATACCTCCAAAATTAGAAATAGTGCAATATACAATGTGCAAAATCTCAAAACATACATTGTGTACTATGTGTACCATATTAGCTATATATATTCTCATTCTAACTAAGAATATGAAGAGTCAAAAGTCAAAACATGTTATACACATAGAAAAGTCAAATACTGTTAAGGCGGATCCTAACCCTATAACATAATTATAGATCTTAATCGTAAGCAATAATATGGGTAAAATTTCTAAGTTACATGATTGTCCTAAGTAATCCAGGGTAAAGTATAAATGGACAAATGAAATCAAATGCCTGAATAGCGCAAGAGATTACAGAGTCCTAAACAGATAAATATGACATGCATAGGAGTGGCTCACAGAGAGCTAAGGAGCCCAGACCAGTTACCACAAATTCATGATATCATACTTGGAGTTGAGCCCATTTGGAATACGAGTGCCCATTGTGAAAATCCAATGGGCTTCTCTCAACTCCAGTATGCGATCTATGGAACCTCCCCTTTTAGGTCTGTGAACCCTTTCTATAGCACTCCAAGAAAAGGAAGAAAGGTTCCCTCCATGGTAGACCCCGAAATGCTGAACTACAGGGGTACTCGATTTAACTGTAGTAAAAGAGGAAAGATGTTCCCTAATTCTGGTGTTTACATCTCTGGAGGTAAGACCTATGTATTGAATTTTACATGAGGAGCAGTTAAGTACATAAATCACATTAGTACATGTGCAATTTAAGAGTGTTTTGATATTAAATGTTTTCCCTGTAACATAACTTGTAAATGTATTTCCAGTGCGTACAAAGTCACACGGTTTACATTTTCTGTGGCCGCATTTATGCATGCCCTGATGTCTGATCCACGCACAAGCATCATTAGTCTTAGTCGGCAACATAGTTGGAGATAGCTGGGAGCCCAGTGTGGGACCTTTCCTGTATGCACACCTAACCCCACTTTTAACCATTTCAATTAATTTATCATCTGCATTGAGGATTTTAAAGTGCTTACGTATAATGGAACAAATGTCATTGTATTGTCCACTGTGAGTGGTGACAAACGTCACTCCATCAAAGGGCTTAGAATCATTTATTTGTCTATCTACCAGAAGACTATCTCTGGTTTTGGAGCTCACCAAATGTTTGGCCTTACGAATGGCTTTTTTTGGATATCTGCGTTGTTGAAGCCTAGATTCAAGGTCCCTGGCTAAAGTCTTGAAGTCGCTGTCATCTGAACAGTTTCTTTTTAATCTGATCATCTCCCCTTTAGCAATTGCTTCTGGGACATGTTTCGGATGGCAGCTAGTCCCGAATAAGACTGAATTCCCTGAGATGGGTTTCCTATAAGAAACTGTTTTAACTCTGCCATCTGGGAGCCCTATAAGGGTAAGATCTAAAAAATTAGCACTTATGTCATTAAATTCAAATGTAAATTTGAGATTCATGTCATTTAAATTTAGGGTTGAACAGAATTCTACAGCTTGTTGTTGGGTTCCTGTCCATATGAAGATCAGATCGTCTATATATCTTCGATATGTAGATATATAGACACGGAAAGGGTTACTATCTCCAAAGATGTGGAAGAACTCCCAGAATCCTAGGAACAGATTAGCATAAGATGGGGCAAATTTTGCCCCCATCGCTGTTCCACACCTTTGGAGATAGTACACCCCCTCGAACACAAAAAAATTGTGTGTAAGGAGGAACCCCACAACTTTCACAATAAAACAATTGAAATCTTCAGTGTAATTACCAAAGTTGTCCAAGAAAAAACAAATTGCCTTCAAACCTGTGTCATGTGGTATACAGGAGTAGAGTGAGACAGCATCCACAGTTAACCATCTGGATTGTGATGTCCAGACTACATTTTTCATTAACTGTAAAACATGTTTAGTATCTCGCAAATGCGAGGGTAATGAAATAACCATTGGCTGTAGGATGCTGTCCACCCACTCAGATAAATTACACAGGTTTGAAGGCAATTTGTTTTTTCTTGGACAACTTTGGTAATTACACTGAAGATTTCAATTGTTTTATTGTGAAAGTTGTGGGGTTCCTCCTTACACACAATTTTTTTGTGTTCGAGGGGGTGTACTATCTCCAAAGGTGTGGAACAGCGATGGGGGCAAAATTTGCCCCATCTTATGCTAATCTGTTCCTAGGATTCTGGGAGTTCTTCCACATCTTTGGAGATAGTAACCCTTTCCGTGTCTATATATCTACATATCGAAGATATATAGACGATCTGATCTTCATATGGACAGGAACCCAACAACAAGCTGTAGAATTCTGTTCAACCCTAAATTTAAATGACATGAATCTCAAATTTACATTTGAATTTAATGACATAAGTGCTAATTTTTTAGATCTTACCCTTATAGGGCTCCCAGATGGCAGAGTTAAAACAGTTTCTTATAGGAAACCCATCTCAGGGAATTCAGTCTTATTCGGGACTAGCTGCCATCCGAAACATGTCCCAGAAGCAATTGCTAAAGGGGAGATGATCAGATTAAAAAGAAACTGTTCAGATGACAGCGACTTCAAGACTTTAGCCAGGGACCTTGAATCTAGGCTTCAACAACGCAGATATCCAAAAAAAGCCATTCGTAAGGCCAAACATTTGGTGAGCTCCAAAACCAGAGATAGTCTTCTGGTAGATAGACAAATAAATGATTCTAAGCCCTTTGATGGAGTGACGTTTGTCACCACTCACAGTGGACAATACAATGACATTTGTTCCATTATACGTAAGCACTTTAAAATCCTCAATGCAGATGATAAATTAATTGAAATGGTTAAAAGTGGGGTTAGGTGTGCATACAGGAAAGGTCCCACACTGGGCTCCCAGCTATCTCCAACTATGTTGCCGACTAAGACTAATGATGCTTGTGCGTGGATCAGACATCAGGGCATGCATAAATGCGGCCACAGAAAATGTAAACCGTGTGACTTTGTACGCACTGGAAATACATTTACAAGTTATGTTACAGGGAAAACATTTAATATCAAAACACTCTTAAATTGCACATGTACTAATGTGATTTATGTACTTAACTGCTCCTCATGTAAAATTCAATACATAGGTCTTACCTCCAGAGATGTAAACACCAGAATTAGGGAACATCTTTCCTCTTTTACTACAGTTAAATCGAGTACCCCTGTAGTTCAGCATTTCGGGGTCTACCATGGAGGGAACCTTTCTTCCTTTTCTTGGAGTGCTATAGAAAGGGTTCACAGACCTAAAAGGGGAGGTTCCATAGATCGCATACTGGAGTTGAGAGAAGCCCATTGGATTTTCACAATGGGCACTCGTATTCCAAATGGGCTCAACTCCAAGTATGATATCATGAATTTGTGGTAACTGGTCTGGGCTCCTTAGCTCTCTGTGAGCCACTCCTATGCATGTCATATTTATCTGTTTAGGACTCTGTAATCTCTTGCGCTATTCAGGCATTTGATTTCATTTGTCCATTTATACTTTACCCTGGATTACTTAGGACAATCATGTAACTTAGAAATTTTACCCATATTATTGCTTACGATTAAGATCTATAATTATGTTATAGGGTTAGGATCCGCCTTAACAGTATTTGACTTTTCTATGTGTATAACATGTTTTGACTTTTGACTCTTCATATTCTTAGTTAGAATGAGAATATATATAGCTAATATGGTACACATAGTACACAATGTATGTTTTGAGATTTTGCACATTGTATATTGCACTATTTCTAATTTTGGAGGTATGGTGTGTATTTCTCATTCTACAACATGTTTATTCCATGTATAAGTGAATGTTGTATTTGTCAATATCGCTAGGTCTAATTGCTTAGGAGGTACAGTTAATATTAGTTCTCTTTGTATAGAGTATGTAATCAACAGGTGTGTTCTAATTTTTAACCAATAGGATTTTAGGTAGGAGTATTTAGAGAGGTGTGTCACACAGCACTATAGGCTATGACTACGGCTCCCAGCCGAAACGCGTAAGCCAAACAGTGCCACACCTGTGATGTTTTTACTTGTGATTGCCATTCGTTTTTAATCTGAGTTTGAAATAAAGACGTTTTAACTATACTCTCCAGGACTACCGCTTTTCTATATTTCCACCTATAGGCATATCCATGTATGCTTGAGCGAGCATGTCTTTACATGCAAATGCCATTTGGTTAATTTTCCAAGTAATGAAACGATCGCATTCACTAGTCCCATACTGTGATTTACTTTTGAGGCTTAATATGATTAAATGTAATATGAAAGGTTTACTATTGACCAACAGCATTTCCTTGCTATTTAAGTTTTAACATATCAGCTTTTCCCTGCTGCCTTAAATAAGCAAGCAGGTGTTTTATCTGCAGCTATGATTATGCCCTAAAGGGCGAAACATGTCAGCAGCAGTTCCTGCAAGTTTATGCTATCCTTGTGACCCTTTGTGACCCATGTACCTATGGGTATTTTATCCGCAATATGTGAATCAATAAATGAAGTTGTGTTCAACGTCGTCTGCAACCTTGCTTTTTTACTGACCTATATATATATATATATATATATATATATATATATAAATATATATATATATATATATATATATATATAATATGTAGATCCCCAAAGGGAAAAAGGAAAGAGGCTGATCCGGAGACAAAATCTTGGTCAAAGGTGGAATTTATTCAGCATAGTTGCCAGAATACAGGTGAATGTACAAATGGACACCTGACGCGTTTCAGCTGAAAATTCTTGGTGCATGGAGAGCTATAAATGATCGAGCAGCCAATCAGTAATCCAGAAAACTGTTTAAAAGGAAACCCCTGGATCAATTGGCCGGGGCATAAGCTGCTATTTCATGTATGGGGCCAAGCACCTTATTCATATTTAATAGTGCAATAACATGAATACTATATACAAAAGCGCATAGAAGCCTAGAGAACAGATGATAAAAAAATAAAATATATAAATCTAATAAAAAGTCATAAACTTGGTAAAACAGTATTGTTACTAAACTACGCAGATTAAGTAAGTAAATAAGTAAAAGAAAAAAGGAAAAAATAAGATCATACATAAAAAAGAAAACAAAGAAAACAAGATATGTATTATTATGTAAAGTGATCGCCAAATAAAAAAGAAACCATCCATCAAATAAAATGAAAAATACAATAAAAAGCTTACACAAAATAGGGATTGTCAATATATAGAAAAAGGGCCACTGTTAATGGACAGAGCTTATGCATAAAATCCCATTGAGTATATGGTCTATATGGTCTATAGTATCATAGTATACAAAATAATTGTCAGACCATTATAAAGCATAGCTATACAAATGAATTTTAGTCAATGGATAAGTGGCTCTTGTAATGTTCAACATTAAAAAGTATTTGTTGTGTCAAACCTAAACTATACATCTAATCAGTGTTTGAAACCCCCTGTGGAAAGCCACAGGGGTTAAAGTTAGACACAAAATAGACAATATAATATCCCTAAAAATACCCTTAAGCATCCCAAAGGATGTACTTAAATATGAATAAATATTAGTCAATGAGGGTGAAGAAAATTCTTTTCTAGCAGGTCCTCTAAAAAATGAGGACTGATACCCATAGTGGAGGGTGGTTTATTAATTAATTAGAATGTGAGGGGGGATGTTTTACTTAGATTAGGAGATAGCTAATTATTCAATGAATAAATCTACATCCATTCTTTTATTGATACCTTCTGGGGCCCTGGTATGTAATTTAATTATCCAAAAAATTCTTTTTTCCAGAGGCTTCTCTCTCTATCTCCCCCCCTAGGAAGTTTCTTAATTATATCTATACCAATGAATGAGCAGTATTTTGGTCCCTGACCATGTAATCTAAAATGTTTAGCAACAGGGGTTTTAGGGTCTTTTTCATCCAAAGATTGCAAATGTTCATGAATTCTGTCCTTCAATGGATGAGTCGTGATACCAATATATTGGCTTGAACAGGATAGGCAGTTAATAAAGTATATAACATATTGGGAGTTACAGTCAATTCTATCTCTAATATGAAAAAATTGTTTAGTAACATTAGAGGAAAAAGTATCTGTTACTGTTATACATGTGCATCCCTTACAAGGGACATGACCACATTTAAAATACCCAGTTCTGGGACTCAACCAATTAGGTTTTTCAGAGGATTTTCCTGCAAAGTTCTTTCTTGTTAAATCACCCAGTGTGGGTGCTTTTCTAGCTATGCATTTTACTCCCTGTGTGAGAATTTCTGCTAATGCTTCATCGCCTTTAAGTATCATAGGTTTTTCCTAACTATTTTGCAAATTTGTTGGTATTGTCTACTAAATTGTGTGATGAATAGTGTATTCTTGTTTGATATGTTAGTTTTTTCTCCAATATAGTTGTTCTTAGTGTTGACTTTGCCTATAAGTAAGTCCTGTCTATTTATTCCTGCCACCTGTGTTTCTATTTGTTTCAATTATTTTTTGTGGTAACCCCTTTCTACCAATCTGTTGGTCAATTCCTGTGCTTGTGTATGGTATTTAGTTAATTCAGTACAATTTCTTCTTAGTCGTAAATACTGTGCTTTTTATATATATAGCCCACACAAACAGTGAAGTCACAGGATTTTCTAAGCAAAAATGAAAGTTTAATTGACGTTTCGGGGATATATTCTCCCCTTCTTCAGAACTTCGAAACGTCAATTAAACTTTTATTTTTGCTGAGAAAATCCTGTGACTTCACCGTTTGTGAGGGCTATGCTACTTGAGTAGAAACACGGGTGGCTGACCCTGAAGGGCGGATTCTGTTATTGTGTCTATATATATATATATATATATATATATATATATATATATATATATAAACAAATCCCCAAGGAAGGATAAGCACAGTCTTACAAAGTGTTTCAGCTGCCATTCATCAATAAAAAGAAGTCTTTTTATTTATGAATTGAAATAAATGCTATATTTTATGAAGACCAGTGAGTGCCTTTTTGTGATGGGGGTTCTATATATATATTTATGAATAACTAGAACATATTCTGCTATGTGAAGAACATTGGAATGTGAAATATTAATAATTTCATGTCTGATTGGCGCACTTAAGAAAATGCGACTGGGTTTGTGCACCAGTAGGATGTTAGTTTTTTTCCATTGACTTCTATTTTGACTAAATATGTTAACGCGGTTGCGATATTAGAAGTCTGGCTTTTTGCGCGCATCGGTTTACCACAAGCAGGAGCGATAAATATCGCTCCTCTCATAATCTAGCCCTAAATGAGAGCACAGATCAGACAGTTATATAGCCTACTGAGACCTCAGATCAGATGCATAGCACCTGTAGCTCCCTTTAGGACAGCTATATATCAAATGACACTTAAAATGCAGCTTAATTATTATTATAAGTATTAATGAAACATCAAGATACATGGAGGGACGTTTTCATCTGTTCCTAGCTCTCTCCCGAGCTTACATGTACCCTTTACAAGTATTTGACTTTAAATAAAGTCTGTTTTTACCTGCATCACTTGTTGCGGATTGTCTTTCTTTGCAGCAGGTACAAACATCTTTGCATTACATGGATGGACCCTGCAACCACACTATGCCAACTACCAGACCAAAAGAGACCACAGATTAGAAGTCTAGAAACTGCAGCCCTTTTAGTGAAGCTGTATGATCAAGCAAGAATGTAGATCAGAAGCATGGCCCCTGCATCTACATTATACCAGCTGTCTGACAAGATGAGAAAACACATCAGTGCTTCTGCACTCCCTATAATGTCAGCTATCTCTGCTTGAACGAGACCACTGGACCAATGCATGGTCATTCAGCCCCAGTATTAGTCCAAATGAAACCACAGATCACAAAAATACCGTACAACCCCTTGCTTGTGCTGTCTTTTTTTGATCCACAAGACATGTGAATAAGGGAAAAGAGAGACCTGTGCCTGGCAGTCACACTTCCACCCAGGCGGCTAATTTTAAAACAGCAGTGATAGTTTGCACTGCCGCCCAAGCTAGCTACAGTTAAAACCTCAAAACTTAGTGGTGGTGGTGGGGTGTATGCTTGCTTCTCACAAAATCTGCTGCTTTTGAGCCTGAAGCACTGCCTATTGCTCTGCCCCTGACTACAATCCTACTGTGCAAAAGATCTGGATTTGCACAGATCTTAGTATAGTGATCTTTCACAAAAATCAATCTGGTCCTGAAAAGAGTTAAATCCTATGGACCACCTCCTACTTCCACATTCAGATCCTAAGGAAGAATCCGAATGCACATCCCTAATCTGTATATATATATAATTGTATTAATATTTTTTTAAAGTAAAATAAAGTTTTTTTTATTTTTGACAGTGATTTAAGTGGATATGATATATGACAAGGCTGAACTGGGAAGGGCTAAAAGAGCATATGTATGTATGTGTGTATTTATATGTATGTAGATACATATGTATGCATGTCTAATCATAGTTTAAATGTTAGTAAAGAACTCCACTATTTGACCTTAAACCTTAACCATCTGTTTAGCGCACCTTTGGCTTAGCTCTCAAGTGATAGCTGACAAGAGTTTTTCAGTGTACCCCAATGGAATCTTTTATGTAAGGGATTTAGCGCACCTCACTATCTGACATGTTTGCACCCCCATGGCTTTCGTTTTAGCTCTAACAAGCTGATCTTCATTACACATCGCTTCTCATCTGTTGTACCTTTCTGCCCATCCCTTCAATGGCTTCCTCTACCATTCAGAATGGCTCCTGTTTTGTGGAACTCACTACCTCGCTCCACAAGAATCTCCCCTAGTTTTCAAAGTTTCAAGTGCTCCTTAAAGACTCTAGTGTTCAGACCATTGATGCATACAATGTACAGTAAACTTTCCTTACCTCCGTTCCTTGCCTCTTTTGTCATCCCCTTGAACCCCCTTAGCCTGTACACCTATGTGCCCAACTGTTTTGTAGATAACATTCATGTTAGGGTATTTACAACAGGGCCCTCCACCGATTTTCTCTTATAAATGCTACCTTTGCATATTGTACCCATGTTATAGCGATGCGAAATCTGTTGGCGCCATATAAATAACTGATAATAATAATAACACAATATTTTTAACTTGTATGATGGGCGCAAAAATAAAAGTTCTTTTGATTGTCTTGAGTGGTGTTAGCACACAATAGCAATAATATTTTTGTGCTATACTTTTAATCTAGGCCATAATTGTTTGTTGGGGTATGTTTAAAACTAATTAACACAGTCAAAAAACCTCACCATTTTTCAGTGACACAAGATGAAAATAATGCTTTCAATGTATACATTTTTTAGAGTGAGCATTTTCCCTTTAAGAACCAATTCATTCCAGAGATATAGGTAGGGAAATCTTTTCTTGTCCGCATGTTTCACACTGAATTATATTCATTTTCAAATGTCAGACTCCCTTTTAAATACCCTGAATAATCCCATTGGCTTCAACTGTATTATGCAAGAATTGATCACAGTCTAAAAATATTCACATTAAAATTTAGTACTGATTCATTGTTAAGAATAAATGAGAATGTGAAAAAAAAGAACAAAAGGATAGATTAATCCATTTTTATGACAGCGCTAAATAGGAACAGAATATAGTATTGCCATTCACTGATTTCCTTTAATCACTAACGTTGATTTATTAAGGGTCTGTTTCAAGATTCTTAACTTAGACAAACATTTTTTTTTTTTCATCTTTGGATATAGCAGCTCAATCAAAGCTAAGATTAGATCAGTGGCTAATTAAAAATGGTGCTGTTAATTATCTCAGCTATTAGTACATAACAATTATATTTCCTTGACTGAAGTATTCTGTTGAAAAGCACATCATTTATTTAGTATCAGCGACTAACTATATCTCCTGATGAAAAAATGATATATTTTTGAATCTAAGTTAAACGTCTTGTAAGTTATTCCCTTTTATCTAACACAGAGCTTCTTAAAGGGTTTTTGGATTGTGACACCGCAGATTAATTTTTAAAAGAAAGTGGTATCCCTATATTTTTTGCAATGTATTAAAGAAACATGACAGTACAAAATGAAAATGTCATATTAGGCAAAGCATGTAATTTTAAGACACTTTCAAATTCACTTATGTTATCAATTTCACTTTGGTCTCTTTCTATCCTTTGATGAAAAGCATATGTACATAACCTCAGCAGCAGAAATGCACATCTGGCATCTAGCTTGTGATTGGTGGATACACAATATATGCCTCTTGTCATTGGCTTTACCTATGTGTTTTATCAATTTGCAGGGGTCAAACACACACTTACATGCAAGCAACAGTGCTATAATAAAATACTGAAACATTTTAGAACATTTTATTTTTTCACTTTTATGTCCTTTTAAATATGGGAAATGTATAGAAAAATATACTAGCTATATACATCATTACAAAAAACATGCATTTTTGGAATGCTACAGAGTAGTTGGTTGCATCTTTGTGGTGCTTTTTCTGTGTCTATGATACACTCAGTGGCCAAATTGAATTAATTGAATTGATGCACCAAAAAATGTATTAGAATAAAAAACAAACAAAAAAACCCCACCTCTTTGTATTCATTCTTGCATTTTATTTCTTATTATTCAGTGAGCACCTATCATATAGACCAGTTGTGCCATAAAAATCAAATTAATTAGCAAAATAAACAAATATAACTTGGCCATCTTTATGTAAAATACATTTTAAATAATTAAAATTGATCTCTTTTTCATGCAGAATATATGTGTGTGTGTGTGTGTGTGTGTGTGTGTGTGTGTGTGTGTTTAGTTTTTAGATCTGCTGGTAGTTTTTGTCAACAAAAAGATGGAAATTTAGCAACAAGCCTAGAGCATGAGATTTTAATGCCAGTCTGGACAGTCCTGCATTTTATAAAACTGTTGGGTGTCATGGTGATTTAATGCCAAATAGTGCATTTATGTTTATGTAAAGTTGCATTTGATTATTTGGATTCTGAATGATGCCATGGTATGAAAAGAAAATCCTATAGTTATACACATAGGTAATTCCTTAATTTCACATGGACCTTTAAGTGAGGTATAATGAATTACTAGTATTTATTCAGCATTGGTCCCTACCAGTGTTGCTAACAATCCTGAGCTCTTAAATCATTGGAAGTTAAATTAATGGGTAACCATTGGTCAATATATCTGCTACACCTTACATTGAAAACCATCTATGTAGATTGAGGCCAATAGCTGCAATTGAAATAAGTCAGGTGACCTAGTAGTCTCAATGTCCTCTTTTACAGCAATATTGGAAGAAGCTTGGTTAATCCAAGCACATTCCTCACAGCCACTCACACTTCTGTCCTTCTGTTTTCTGTGCAACCTTTCTGATTATTGGCTTGATAACTAAAACTCACTGACATGGATAGAAATCCCACAGGACCCTGTATAGTAAGATAAACATCATTCAATGTAAAATATGAGTTTCTACCTTTTTTTGAAGGAGCTCACCGTACTATCTTCTTAGATCATCTCGCGTGAGCAGAGGAGATCATTGGACTATATGTGAGGAGCTAAATGTAATGATAGCTGCTCTGCACTTAATAATAATGGAAGACTAGTAGGTATGAATGTTATTGAGGTGGGGTTCATCTTTGTTCTATCAGGGTCAAAACAGTGATAGAGTGCGAGGTGAGATATGAGTCATGTAAATGGGTTTCACTTTGGGTATGAGTAGGTTCACAGTTGGATGTTCACAATGGCCAGTTTAAAGATTTGCTCATATGAACACTAATAATCATTTAATGACAATATTGAATTACTCTTCTATCTCTAGTTATTCTATGAATTCTATTAAAGGGACATATACGTAAATAGTAAGCAGGCCCACACAATTATTACAGATTTTGCATAATAAAATCTTCTTTAGCCTTTTTATACAGAGACTGGCACCCTTTACATTCCCCAAGGTTCTGATCTCAGATCATATTTATGGATCCATTTATCAAATATTCAATATCTGATAAAGTAAATTAAAAGTTATTAAACTGTCAATCCATTAAATAGTAGCCTACCATTAAGGTTCCCATTAAGACAAGCAATTGACTTAACCCCTTAACGACCAGCGACATACCCTGTACGTCACTGGTCTTTCTATGGGCTTGATTTCTTGATAGTGCTATTTCAAGAGGCCTGCAGGAGAGAAGGAGGTCATAATATCATTGTCCTGCACTATTATGACCTGACAAACCCTTAATGACCAGCGGCATGCAGGGTAAGTCATGGTTGTTAAAGAGTTAAGCTATTATTCATGCAAGTCTATCCTTATCCACCTGTCAACTTTCCAATTTTTCATATATCCATAAGTGTAATTGTGTTAAAAATGGTATCCCAAATACTTTTATATACTCCCCGTCTCTGAAGACACAAATGCTATAGAAAACAAAAGACTCACATCTGGCAGACAAAACAATAGTAATTATTTGGTAATTATTTGTTTATATTATTCTACTTAGACAATGTCGGTGCAAAGGGGTTGCAATAAAAATAAAACTTGATGCAACCACATGTATATGAAATTAAAGTGTTCAGTTAATAATAACCACATTATGTATCTAGCAGTATTTGTGACATCTCGGCTTACAACTATTGCAATACATCAAAAACCAACAATGTACTTTTGTACATAGAAATCATAGTGCCACAACATAAGGAAAAACTGTTGATGCACACAGAAGCAATACTATTTCCACCAAACAAAGTAAACCAAAATACTATATTTGAAATATCCTGTACACAAAATAATAATATAATACCAACTATCTGATCTAATTTGATGGTTTGCATCAATTGTGCCTTCAAAATTATCACCTGACTACCTTGCTTTCAACTTGAAAACATTGTACTTTTTTAATATAAATTTAAGCTAAACTGACCAATACAGGAGTGTGTATTCCTTGTTAATAGTTTCCTGAATAGGTCCTGAGTGGCTGATTGATAAGTGCATGCTTGTGCACAAGCTTGACTGACAGGTCAAAGTGCATTTACACCTTTCAGGTCAGTAATCTGACAAGTGAACAATATAGCAGTTAAAAAAGCAAATCAGCAACATATTTTTATGGCAAACTATATTAAAATAATATTCAGTGCCTGTACAACCCCAGCATACTATTGACTTTTTAAGTCCTTTTTAATAAATTAACTTGAGAGGTTAAAGGGACATGAAAAACTATTTTTTTCTTTCATAAGTCAAATGTAGAATACAATTTTAAACAACTTTCTAATTTACTTATATTATCTAGATTGCTTCATTCTCTTGGTATCAATGGACATGGGCGAGTCAATAACATAAGGCATATATGTGCAGTCACCAATCAGCAGCTCTTGAGACTATCTAGGTATGATTTTCATCAGATGATACCAAGAGACTGAAACAAATGAGATAATATAAGTACATTACAGTAAAATGACATGCTCTCTCTGAATCGTGAAAGAAAAAAAATGTGTTTCATGTCCCTTTAATCTCACTGGACAAACCTGTGCTACTAATGCAAGATTCTGGAGGCAAGTGAAAGGCTAAAGTTACTACTGTCTTTAAGCAGACCAACATAAAAAACCTAAAAAGATGAATAAAATAACCTAAATGTATGGAATACCCTTGTGTCCCCATAAACAATCAATTGGGCCTTCGTGAACTCAATATTTAAGGTTGAACTTTGCAAGGATCAGTTGATAAAAACTATAATTAGGTAAAGAAAAGAAAATCTTACCGTTCTTGCTGATATCCAACTCTTTAAGATTCACCAGGCTAGCAATAGCTGCTGGCAGACTTGAAAGATCATTGTCAGGCATACTTAGCTTCCGAAGAGCCTGGCAATTGAATAATTGCTGTCAAAGAAAAAGAGAATTACATTAAAAGGTCTTCAATTTCTGAATAGTACAAGATATAATACACTAAATAAACAGTATTTGATGTAAATTTTATGTTCACAAAATGTACTGTCATACTGGCACAGTCAAATTACATGTATTGTGAGAATGGACAAAAATTCATAAACTTTTGATACAAGCCAATATTGATAATAGCCCAATTTTAGAAGCCTGAGCATCCAAACTCTTAACATGTCATGGTGCTACAATAAAAAATGCATATTTACTAAAAAAAAAAATATTCTGCATTATGGCAATAGCATGAACTTTAAAGGACCTAAAAGAGGAAGTGTTGCTAGGAGACATCTGCTCTATCTGTAATCACTTTATTGCCCATGTACAGTAGAGGATGTTTGCTTCAAAATCATCTGACAGTATAACTTAAGCTCTGCAATGGCAGCTCTGTTATCTAGCTGTAGGCAGTGGCTACACTGATATTTGCTCGTTTAGCAAGAAAACAAGTAAGTTGTTTGTTTTTTTTATTTCAAAATCTTTTTCTTTTTTGGTTTACTTTTATTTAACATATACTAAAGGAGCACTGTTTTGTATACCTTTAAAACAGAGTAGCTATTGGTGTGCAACCGTAAATAATCACTGTCCAACATGCACAATATTACATTCATTCCAGTTATTGCCAATCATTTTTGTGCTGTGGGACAATCTTAAGGTACTTTTAAATCTTATATAACTTCTTTTGTTCAGTATGTAATCCTCATGACACCACAAGAACTTTATTAATTTAGTATAATTATATAAAAATGATATTTGTAAATAAGTTGTTGACAGTTTAGAATATTTATGTTGAAATAAAAAAATAAAAAAAATCAGTCATTTGGGATCCTTTTACCCACCCCAGTTTTCAATCACTAAGATATTGGTGATAAACTTTCAAGTCATCTTTTGTATAATGATCTACTTAGAAGATTAATTAAATACTATATACTATAAATATAACTCCTCCTGTTTTTATCATCTTCCATTTCTTCTTCACAGAAATTATATAAAATGTGGTATTCTATCTTTTTTTAATTTATTTTCCATATGAATGCACTCAAGCCAATATTCTCATATTCAGAAGCAAATCTTCAACAATAACCTAGTTCCTACTACTCTTATTTCATCTTGATTTTACTTTCCATATAAAACATTATTTTGTAAAAGCTGCTGTGAATAACATGCAAAAATTGTAGAACTATTTAAACTATGGAATAAAATTAATGTGACATTAGCAAGCTTTCCTTTATAAAAGAGAGAAAATAATCTGAAAACAAATTTATTTTTCTTTACATACCATATGGGTATTGACAGTACTAGCCACTGTCTTCTAAAATACATTGTTTTGTAGCTATTATATGTCTTGCATATATAAGCTAACCTACAGTATAGTGATTAGGCTCTATAAGAACTTCCAGAAAGTGTGACAATATAGAGTGCAAGATGAAAATTTTTATGCTGGGGCTCAAAGTGGCGACCACGGAGAGGGGAAAGGAGGTACAGCTATTGAGTTGTTAGTGTATGTAATACAAATGCTACAAGCTATGACGATGATAATAATAAAAATAATAATAATAATAATGGTATTATTATAATTAATAATAATGTTTGTATTATTATTTTTACTATTTTTATTATTTTATTCTTAATAATAATAATAGTATTAATAATGATAATAAAAATATTATTAATAATAATACTGATTGTATTATTATTATTATTTTATGTTTTAATAATAATAATAATAATAATAATAATAATGTTAGTATTAATAATGATAATAATAATATTAATAATGATAATAATGATTGTATTATTATTATATTTTCTAATAATAATAATAATAATTTTAGTATTAATAATGATAATAATAATATTAATAATACAATCATTGTTAATATTATTATGATTATTAATATAATAATTAATACTTTCACTATTATTATTAAAAAATAAAATAATAATATTATTATTATTATTATTAATAATAAAACAATTACAATAATTGTTATTATCAATATTAATATAATTATTATCATTATTAATACTAACACTATTATTAAAAAATAATAATAATACAAATAGTAATACTATGCTGGAGTTTAAAGTGGCAACCACTGAGAGAGGAAGGGAGGCACAACTATTCACTGGTAATTGTATATAATAAAAATGCTACAGGCTATAACCATTATAATAATTATTCTTATTACTATTTTTATTATTATTTTATTTTTAATAATAATGATTATAATAATCTTAATAATAATAATAATAATAGTAATAATGATTGTAGTATTATTATTATTAATAATAATAATATTTTATTTATTAATAATAATAATAATAATAATGTTAGTATTAATAATGATAAGAATAATAATCATACAATCATTATTAATATTATTAATAGTAATATTATTATTGTCATTATTAATACTAACATTTTTATTGAAAATAAAATAATAATAAAAATAGTAAATAATAATAATGTTTTTATTATTATTATTATTATTATCATCATGTTTTATTTATAAATGGAAACATATTCTGCAGAGTTAAACACAACAGCAATAAATACATGGCCCAAACACAATGAAGAATAAATTAACATATCAATTCAGGAAAAAAAGCCCTATCTAAGTACATGAGAGCAATTATGCTTAGGAATTTATTTTTGTAAAGAAGATGTTTGAATTAACGGTCTGCTAAGGGAATTGTGTATTCCCAGTTTTTATTATTAAGTGGGCAGATATTAAAATTCAGTAGCTATGGTAACCACTAGATTATTGATAATAGTTATAGTTTAAAACAAATAAGATAGAAAGGAGGCCACTGCACTAGCAAGGTATGTACACACATAGGCCTAGATTTAGAGTTCGGCGGTAGCCGTCAAAACCAGCGTTAGAGGCTCCTAACGCTGGTTTTGGGCGCCCGCTGGTATTTGGAGTCAGTGATTAAAGGGTCTAACGCTCACTTTTCAGCCGCGACTTTTCCATACCGCAGATCCCCCTACGCCATTTGCGTAGCCTATCTTTTCAATGGGATCTTTCTAACGCTGGTATTTAGAGTCGTTTCTGCAGTGAGCGTTAGAGCTCTAACGACAAGATTCCAGCCGCCTGAAAATAGCAGGAGTTAAGAGCTTTCTGGCTAACGCCGGTTTATAAAGCTCTTAACTACTGTACCCTAAAGTACACTAACACCCATAAACTACCTATGTACCCCTAAACCGAGGTCCCCCCACACCGCCGCCACTCGATTAAAATTTTTAACCCCTAATCTGCCGACCGCCACCTACGTTATACTTATGTACCCCTAATCTGCTGCCCCTAACACCGCCGACCCCTGTATTATATCTATTAACCCCTAACTTGCCCCCCACAACGTCGCCGCAAGCTACTTAAAATAATTAACCCCTAATCTTCCGACCGCAAATCGCCGCCACCTACGTTATCCCTATGTACCCCTAATCTGCTACCCCTAACATCGCCGACCCCTATGTTATATTTATTAACCCCTAATCTGCCCCCCACAACGTCGCCGACACCTACCTACACTTATTAACCCCTAATCTGCCGAGCGGACCTGAGCGCTACTATAATAAAGTTATTAAGCCCTAATCCGCCTCACTAACCCTATCATAAATAGTATTAACCCCTAATCTGCCCTCCCTAACATCGCCGACACCTACCTTCAATTATTAACCCCTAATCTGCCGACCGGAGCTCACCGCTATTCTAATAAATGTATTAACCCCTAAAGCTAAGTCTAACCCTAACACTAACACCCCCCTAAGTTAAATATAATTTTTATCTAACGAAATAAATTAACTCTTATTAAATAAATAATTCCTATTTAAAGCTAAATACTTACCTGTAAAATAAATCCTAATATAGCTACAATATAAATTATAATTATATTATACCTATTTTAGGATTAATATTTATTTTACAGGCAACTTTGTAATTATTTTAACCAGGTACAATAGCTATTAAATAGTTAAGAACTATTTAATAGTTACCTAGTTAAAATAATTACAAATTTACCTGTAAAATAAATCCTAACCTAAGATATAATTAAACCTAACACTACCCTATCAATAAAATAATTAAATAAACTACCTACAATTACCTACAATTAACCTAACACTACACTATCAATAAATTAATTAAACACAATTGCTACAAATAAATAACATTAAATAAACTATCTAAAGTACAAAAAATAAAAAAGAACTAAGTTACAGAAAATAATAAAATATTTACAAACATAAGAAAAATATTACAACAATTTTAAACTAATTACACCTACTCTAAGCCCCCTAATAAAATAACAAAGCCCCCCAAAATAAAAAATTCCCTACCCTATTCTAAAATACAAATATTACAAGCTCTTTTACCTTACCAGCCCTGAACAGGGCCCTTTGCGGGGCATGCCCCAAGAATTTCAGCTCTTTTGCCTGTAAAAAAAAACATACAATACCCCCCCCCAACATTACAACCCACCACCCACATACCCCTAATCTAACCCAAACCCCCCTTAAATTAACCTAACACTACCCCCCTGATGATCTTCCTACCTTGTCTTCACCATGCCAGGTTCACCGATCCGTCCTGGCTCCAAGATCTTCATCCAACCCAAGTGGGGGCTAGACATCCACTGAAGAAGTCCAGAAGAGGGTCCAAAGTCTTCCTCCTATCCGGCAAGAAGAGGACATCCGGACCGGCAAACATCTTCTCCAAGCGGCATCTTCTATCTTCTTCCATCCGATGACGACCGGCTCCATCTTGAAGACCTCCAGCGCGGATCCATCCTCTTCTTCCGACGACTAGACGACGAATGACGGTTCCTTTAAGGGACGTCATCCAAGATGGCGTCCCTCGAATTCCGATTGGCTGATAGGATTCTATCAGCCAATCGGAATTAAGGTAGGAATTTTCTGATTGGCTGATGGAATCAGCCAATCAGAATATAGTTCAATCCGATTGGCTGATCCAATCAGCCAATCAGATTGAGCTCGCATTCTATTGGCTGATCGGAACAGCCAATAGAATGCGAGCTCAATCTGATTGGCTGATTGGATCAGCCAATCGGATTGAACTATATTCTGATTGGCTGATTCCATCAGCCAATCAGAAAATTCCTACCTTAATTCCGATTGGCTGATAGAATCCTATCAGCCAATCGGAATTCGAGGGACGCCATCTTGGATGACGTCCCTTAAAGGAACCGTCATTCGTCGTCTAGTCGTCGGAAGAAGAGGATGGATCCGCGCTGGAGGTCTTCAAGATGGAGCCGGTCGTCATCGGATGGAAGAAGATAGAAGATGCCGCTTGGAGAAGATGTTTGCCGGTCCGGATGTCCTCTTCTTGCCGGATAGGAGGAAGACTTTGGACCCTCTTCTGGACTTCTTCAGTGGATGTCTAGCCCCCACTTGGGTTGGATGAAGATCTTGGAGCCAGGACGGATCGGTGAACCTGGCATGGTGAAGACAAGGTAGGAAGATCATCAGGGGGGTAGTGTTAGGTTAATTTAAGGGGGGTTTGGGTTAGATTAGGGGTATGTGGGTGGTGGGTTGTAATGTTGGGGGGGGGGTATTGTATGTTTTTTTTTACAGGCAAAAGAGCTGAAATTCTTGGGGCATGCCCCGCAAAGGGCCCTGTTCAGGGCTGGTAAGGTAAAAGAGCTTGTAATATTTGTATTTTAGAATAGGGTAGGGAATTTTTTATTTTGGGGGGCTTTGTTATTTTATTAGGGGGCTTAGAGTAGGTGTAATTAGTTTAAAATTGTTGTAATATTTTTCTTATGTTTGTAAATATTTTATTATTTTCTGTAACTTAGTTCTTTTTTATTTTTTGTACTTTAGATAGTTTATTTAATGTTATTTATTTGTAGCAATTGTGTTTAATTAATTTATTGATAGTGTAGTGTTAGGTTAATTGTAGGTAATTGTAGGTAGTTTATTTAATTATTTTATTGATAGGGTAGTGTTAGGTTTAATTATATCTTAGGTTAGGATTTATTTTACAGGTAAATTTGTAATTATTTTAACTAGGTAACTATTAAATAGTTCTTAACTATTTAATAGCTATTGTACCTGGTTAAAATAATTACAAAGTTGCCTGTAAAATAAATATTAATCCTAAAATAGGTATAATATAATTATAATTTATATTGTAGCTATATTAGGATTTATTTTACAGGTAAGTATTTAGCTTTAAATAGGAATTATTTATTTAATAAGAGTTAATTTATTTCGTTAGATAAAAATTATATTTAACTTAGGGGGGTGTTAGTGTTAGGGTTAGACTTAGCTTTAGGGGTTAATACATTTATTAGAATAGCGGTGAGCTCCGGTCGGCAGATTAGGGGTTAATAATTGAAGGTAGGTGTCGGCGATGTTAGGGAGGGCAGATTAGGGGTTAATACTATTTATGATAGGGTTAGTGAGGCGGATTAGGGCTTAATAACTTTATTATAGTAGCGCTCAGGTCCGCTCGGCAGATTAGGGGTTAATAAGTGTAGGCAGGTGTCGGCGACGTTGTGGGGGGCAGATTAGGGGTTAATAAATATAACATAGGGGTCGGCGATGTTAGGGGTAGCAGATTAGGGGTACATAGGGATAACGTAGGTGGCGGCGGTTTACGGAGCGGCAGATTAGGGGTTAAAAGTGTAATGCAGGGGACAGCGATAGTGGGGGCGGCAGATTAGGGGTTAATAAGTGTAAGGTTAGGGGTGTTTAGACTCGGGGTACATGTTAGGGTGTTAGGTGCAGACTTAGGAGGTGTTTCCCCATAGGAAACAATGGGGCTGCGTTAGGAGCTGAACGCTGCTTTTTTGCAGGTGTTAGGTTTTTTTTCAGCTCAAACAGCCCCATTGTTTCCTATGGGAGAATCGTGCACGAGCACGTTTTTGATGCCGGCCGCGTCCGTAAGCAACTCTGGTATCGAGAGTTGCATTTGCGGTAAAAATGCTCTACGCTCCTTTTTTGGAGCCTAACGCAGCATTTGTTTGAACTCTCGATACCAGAGTTAAATTTATGGTGCGGCCAGAAAAAAACCCGCGGAGCGTTAACAGCCCTTTTACCGCCGAACTCTAAATCTAGGCCATAGTAAACACAAAGGCCTAGATTTAGAGTTCGGCGGTAGCCGTCAAAACCAGCGTTAGAGGCTCCTAACGCTGGTTTTGGGCGCCCGCTGGTATTTGGAGTCAGTGATTAAAGGGTCTAACGCTCACTTTACAGCCGCGACTTTTCCATACCGCAGATCCCCCTACGCCATTTGCGTAGCCTATCTTTTCAATGGGATCTTCCTAACGCCGGTATTTAGAGTCGTTTCTGCAGTGAGCGTTAGAGCTCTAACGACAAGATTCCAGCCGCCTGAAAATAGCAGGAGTTAAGAGCTTTCTGGCTAACGCCGGTTTATAAAGCTCTTAACTACTGTACCCTAAAGTACACTAACACCCATAAACTACCTATGTACCCCTAAACCGAGCTCCCCCCACATCGCCGCCACTCGATTAAAATTTTTAACCCCTAATCTGCCGACCGCCACCTACGTTATACTTATGTACCCCTAATCTGCTGCCCCTAACACCGCCGACCCCTGTATTATATCTATTAACCCCTAACTTGCCCCCCACAACGTCGCCGCAAGCTACTTAAAATAATTAACCCCTAATCTTCCGACCGCAAATCGCCGCCACCTACGTTATCCCTATGTACCCCTAATCTGCTACCCCTAACATCGCCGACCCCTATGTTATATTTATTAACCCCTAATCTGCCCCCCACAACGTCGCCGACACCTACCTACACTTATTAACCCCTAATCTGCCGACCGGAGCTCACCGCTATTCTAATAAATGGATTAAACCCTAAAGCTAAGTCTAACCCTAACACTAACACCCCCCTAAGTTAAATATAATTTTTATCTAACGAAATAAATTAACTCTTATTAAATACATGATTCCTATTTAAAGCTAAATACTTACCTGTAAAATAAATCCTAATATAGCTACAATATAAATTATAATTATATTATAGCTATTTTAGGATTAATATTTATTTTACAGGCAACTTTGTAATTATTTTAACCAGGTACAATAGCTATTAAATAGTTAAGAACTATTTAATAGTTACCTAGTTAAAATAATAACAAATTTACCTGTAAAATAAATCATAACCTAAGATATAATTAAACCTAACACTACCCTATCAATAAAATAATTAAATAAACTACCTACAATTACCTACAATTAACCTAACACTACACTATCAATAAATTAATTAAACACAATTGCTACAAATAAATAAAATTAAATAAACTATCTAAAGTACAAAAAATAAAAAAGAACTAAGTTACAGAAAATAATAAAATATTTACAAACATAATAAAAATATTACAACAATTTTAAACTAATTACACCTACTCTAAGCCCCCTAATAAAATAACAAAGCCCCCCAAAATAAAAAATTCCCTACCCTATTCTAAAATACAAATATTACAAGCTCTTTTACCTTACCAGCCCTGAACAGGGCCCTTTGCGGGGCATGCCCCAAGAATTTCAGCTCTTTTGCCTGTAAAAAAAAACATACAATACCCCCCCCCAACATTACAACCCACCACCCACATACCCCTAATCTAACCCAAACCCCCCTTAAATAAACCTAACACTACCCCCCTGATGATCTTCCTACCTTGTCTTCACCATGCCAGGTTCACCGATCCGTCCTGGCTCCAAGATCTTCATCCAACCCAAGCGTGGGCTAGACATCCACTGAAGAAGTCCAGAAGAGGGTCCAAAGTCTTCCTCCTATCCGGCAAGAAGAGGACATCCGGACCGGCAAACATCTTCTCCAAGCGGCATCTTCTATCTTCTTCCATCCGATGACGACCGGCTCCATCTTGAAGACCTCCAGCGCGGATCCATCCTCTTCTTCCGACGACTAGACGACGAATGACGGTTCCTTTAAGGGACGTCATCCAAGATGGCGTCCCTCGAATTCCGATTGGCTGATAGGATTCTATCAGCCAATCGGAATTAAGGTAGGAATTTTCTGATTGGCTGATGGAATCAGCCAATCAGAATATAGTTCAATCCGATTGGCTGATCCAATCAGCCAATCAGATTGAGCTCGCATTCTATTGGCTGTTCCGATCAGCCAATAGAATGCGAGCTCAATCTGATTGGCTGATTGGATCAGCCAATCGGATTGAACTATATTCTGATTGGCTGATTCCATCAGCCAATCAGAAAATTCCTACCTTAATTCCGATTGGCTGATAGAATCCTATCAGCCAATCGGAATTCGAGGGACGCCATCTTGGATGACGTCCCTTAAAGGAACCGTCATTCGTCGTCTAGTCGTCGGAAGAAGAGGATGGATCCGCGCTGGAGGTCTTCAAGATGGAGCCGGTCGTCATCGGATGGAAGAAGATAGAAGATGCCGCTTGGAGAAGATGTTTGCCGGTCCGGATGTCCTCTTCTTGCCGGATAGGAGGAAGACTTTGGACCCTCTTCTGGACTTCTTCAGTGGATGTCTAGCCCACGCTTGGGTTGGATGAAGATCTTGGAGCCAGGACGGATCGGTGAACCTGGCATGGTGAAGACAAGGTAGGAAGATCATCAGGGGGGTAGTGTTAGGTTTATTTAAGGGGGGTTTGGGTTAGATTAGGGGTATGTGGGTGGTGGGTTGTAATGTTGGGGGGGGGGTATTGTATGTTTTTTTTTACAGGCAAAAGAGCTGAAATTCTTGGGGCATGCCCCGCAAAGGGCCCTGTTCAGGGCTGGTAAGGTAAAAGAGCTTGTAATATTTGTATTTTAGAATAGGGTAGGGAATTTTTTATTTTGGGGGGCTTTGTTATTTTATTAGGGGGCTTAGAGTAGGTGTAATTAGTTTAAAATTGTTGTAATATTTTTATTATGTTTGTAAATATTTTATTATTTTCTGTAACTTAGTTCTTTTTTATTTTTTGTACTTTAGATAGTTTATTTAATTTTATTTATTTGTAGCAATTGTGTTTAATTAATTTATTGATAGTGTAGTGTTAGGTTAATTGTAGGTAATTGTAGGTAGTTTATTTAATTATTTTATTGATAGGGTAGTGTTAGGTTTAATTATATCTTAGGTTATGATTTATTTTACAGGTAAATTTGTTATTATTTTAACTAGGTAACTATTAAATAGTTCTTAACTATTTAATAGCTATTGTACCTGGTTAAAATAATTACAAAGTTGCCTGTAAAATAAATATTAATCCTAAAATAGCTATAATATAATTATAATTTATATTGTAGCTATATTAGGATTTATTTTACAGGTAAGTATTTAGCTTTAAATAGGAATCATTTATTTAATAAGAGTTAATTTATTTTGTTAGATAAAAATTATATTTAACTTAGGGGGGTGTTAGTGTTAGGGTTAGACTTAGCTTTAGGGGTTAATCCATTTATTAGAATAGCGGTGAGCTCCGGTCGGCAGATTAGGGGTTAATAATTGAAGGTAGGTGTCGGCGATGTTAGGGAGGGCAGATTAGGGGTTAATACTATTTATGATAGGGTTAGTGAGGCGGATTAGGGGTTAATAACTTTATTATAGTAGCGGTGCGGTCCGCTCGGCAGATTAGGGGTTAATAAGTGTAGGCAGGTGTCGGCGACGATGTGGGGGGCAGATTAGGGGTTAATAAATATAACATAGGGGTCGGCGATGTTAGGGCAGCAGATTAGGGGTACATAGGGATAACGTAGGTGGCGGCGGTTTACGGAGCGGCAGATTAGGGGTTAAAAGTGTAATGCAGGGGTCAGCGATAGCGGGGGCGGCAGATTAGGAGTTAATAAGTGTAAGGTTAGGGGTGTTTAGACTCGGGGTACATGTTAGGGTGTTAGGTGCAGACTTAGGAGGTGTTTCCCCATAGGAAACAATGGGGCTGCGTTAGGAGCTGAACGCTGCTTTTTTGCAGGTGTTAGGTTTTTTTTCAGCTCAAACAGCCCCATTGTTTCCTATGGGAGAATCGTGCACGAGCACGTTTTTGATGCCGGCCGCGTCCGTAAGCAACTCTGGTATCGAGAGTTGCATTTGCGGTATAAATGCTCTACGCTCCTTTTTTGGAGCCTAACGCAGCATTTGTTTGAACTCTCGATACCAGAGTTAAATTTATGGTGCGGCCAGAAAAAAACCCGCGGAGCGTTAACAGCCCTTTTACCGCCGAACTCTAAATCTAGGCCAAAACATGTTAAAACATGGCATTTGTATAGCAAGAAATAAACATCAGACTGGCCTCTAGAAATTAGAAAGCTATGTGAAAAGAAAATACTAGTTTGCAATCTTGTATGTCCATTAATGTTTCTTTTTGTTGTTGTTTTTGTTTAAATGGAACAATCTAATGAACAACTACAGAATATTTACCTCATTTTTGGAGGGAGCTGTGAGAAATGAAAGTGAAAATTAAACTTTTAAAGTTTCAATAGAGCATGCAATTCACTTCTGCTATCAAATTTACTTTGTTCTCTTGAAATTTCTTGTTTTTAAAGCATACCTTGGTTAGCTTAGTAGCATCAGTGCTGGTGAGTGGTTGCTATATACATATCACCTTATCATTGGCTCACCAGGTGCTTTCAATTAAATCCCAGTAGTACATTACTGCTTTTGAGCTTTAACTATATATATATTTAACCCCTTCTCAGGGGGTTTGCACACAGCAACATGCAAGAAACCGTGTGATACCAAAATGCTCTAACATATTGGATAATATTTTGCATTTTTATGTTCAGTTAACCCTGTTCCGATGTAAACAAATTGAAACCTTGCGTGCACATGATCACGAGATTTCAATGATGGGATCGCATCAGGGGGGCGTCCTATGATGATAGGCATGCCCTCCAGATCGCGATCCCATCAGGAAAGCGCCAGTGGCTTCAGGAAAGCCAAGTGGTTAGAATGTTGCATTTCGTCCTTCTGCGCTAAAGCCCAGCAAAATATGGATGGAATACAACGTCCTAATGACGTTTAAAGGTTAAGCAAATTGTTGTGTTATATAGCTAGATTTTCACTATTATGTTTCCTAAAAGAAAGTGAAAAAAAACCATATTTCAGCCACTGCATAAACTACATTAAAATTCATGTTTGCTAAATGTTAAAATCTAATTATTTTTTTCAGGTAGAAAATATAACTGCAAGTTAGATGAGTATCCTAAGATTAACCATCAAACAAATTGCTGGCAGGTGTTTCAGTTTAGATCAGACATCCTCAAACTTGGCCCTCCAGAGGTTTTGGAACTACATTTCCTATGATGCTTAGCCCGCTTTGCTGGCTGAGCATCATGGGAAATGTAGTTCCAAAACCTCTAAAAAACCAAGTTTGAGGTTGTCTGGTTTAGATCATACAAAATATTCCTTTGACATAAAAGCAGACTGGATGAAATGTGAATGAACACCAGCCAATGCTTAAAGGGACACTGAACCCAAAATTTTTCTTTTGTGATTCAGATAGAGAATGCAATTTTAAGCAACTTTCTAATGTATTCCTATTATAAATTTTTCTTCGTTCTCTTGCTATCTTTATTTGAAAAATAAGGCATGTAAGCTAAGTTAATTTTTGGTTCAGAATACTGGACAGCACTTGCTTATTGGTGGGTGAATTTATCCACCAATCAGCAAGAACAACCCAGGTTGTTCCCCAAAAATGGGTCGGCATCTAAACTTACATTCTTGCTTTTCAAATAAAGATACCAAGATAATGAAGAAAATGTGATAATATGAGTAAATTAGAAAGTTGCTTAAAATTACATGCTCTATCTGAATCACAAAAGAAAAAAATTGGGTTCAGTGTCCCTTTAATATATCTTAACTAATGTTCATAATAATTATGTTTTAATTTGAAACTGAATGCAAACATTTTCTATCATAAACATTAAAGGGACAGTCTACACTAGAATTTTTATTGTTTTAAAAGATAGATAATCCCTTTATTACCCATTTCCCAGTTTTGCATAACCAACACAGTTATATTAATATACTTTTAACCTCTGTGATTTTCTTGTATCTAAGCCTCTGCAAACTGCCCCTTTTTTCAGTTCTTTTGACAGACTTGCAGTCTAGCCAATCAGTGCCTGCTCCCAGATAACTTCTCGTGCATGAGCACAGTGTTATCTATATGAAATACGTGAACTAACACCCTCTAGTGGTGAAAAACTGTTAAGAGGTGGGCTTCAAGGTCTAAGAAATTAGCATATGAACCTCCTAGGTTAAGCTTTCAACTAAGAATACCAAGAGAACAAAGCAAAATTGGTGATAAAAGTAAATTGCAAAATTGTTTAAAATTACATGCTCTATCTGAATCATGAAAGTTTATTTTGGCCTAGACTGTCCCTTTAAATAGCAGTTGTTAACATGTTAAATATTTATTTTGAATTATTAATTAAAAAAGTAAAGTACACACAACTATATATGTATATAAAATTGCTGATCTGAATTTAAATTCAAAAAGACAGACCCTATATTAGGAATGAGGTTGTAGTCTTAGTGTGTGTGTGTGTGTATATATATATATATATATATATATATATATATATATACTGTATATATATATATATATCTGTAGTATGGCCTAGCACTCACGGTTACCAAGAAATACCGGGGTGCACATAAAAAAAAATCCAGTATATTCATAGAGAGGAAGGCACTCCGCAGGTTTAACACAGGGAATTATTTATTCCCTTTACCGTAACGTTTCGGGGTGTTATCCCCGTTTTCAAACAGACAACCAGACCCCACATACAACAGATCTTTAAATACCCTCTCACCGAATCACCAAGTGCAGGTGTCGCTCAGCGCGGAATGCGCGTCATCAGGCGGCACCCGTATCATAGCAACTCCTAATAAACAAAAAACTACATGACAACCTGGTGCTTAAACATATAAACATTAAAAACAATATTACCAGTTATAACACTATGTCTAGATCTAGCATTGTCCCAAATAGACCTACTATATCTAAAGTCTGGAACTACAAACTAACGGCTAGATTACAAGTTTTGTCGGTAAAGACTAGCGTTGCTAACGCTCCTTTTTTTTCCAGCGCTCACTTTAAACAACGCTGGTATTACAAGTTTTCTGAATGGCTGCGTTAGCCTCAGAAAAGTGAGCGTTGAGCAAATTTAGTGCCACTTCTACCTGTAATACCAGCGTTGCTTACGGTAGCGGTAAGATGGAAAAACGCGCTTGTGCACGATTTCCCCATAGAATACAATGGGGCTGAGCTGGCTAAAAAAAATCTAACACCTGCAAAAAAGCAGCGTTCAGCTCTTAACGCAGCCCCATTGTTTCCTATGGGAAAACACTTTCTATGTCTACACCTAACACCCTAACATGAACTCCGAGCCTAAACACCCCTAACCTTACACTTATTAATCTGCCTTCCCCGACATCCTCGCCACCTGCATTATATTATTAACCCCTAATCTGCCGCTTCGGACACCGCCGACACCTACATTATACCTATGAACCCCTAATCTGCTGCCCATAACATCGCCGACACCTACATTATATTTATTAACCCCCAACGTTGCTGCCACCTAACTACAATTATTAACCCCTAATCTGCTGCCCCCAACGTCGCCGCTACTATATTAAATGTATTAACCCCTAAACCTAAGTCTAACCCTAACCCTAACACCCCCCTAACTTAAATCTATTTTAATACATCTAAATAAAATTACTATAATTAAATAAATTATTCCTATTTAAAAATAATTACTTACCTATAAAATAAACCATAAGATAGCTACAATATAACTAATAATTACATTGTAGCTATTTTAGGATTTATATTTATTTTACAGGCAACTTTGTATTTATTTTAACTAGGTACAATAGCTATTAAATAGTTAATAACTATGTTATAGCTACCTAGTTAAAATAATTACAAAATTACCTGTAAAATAAATCCTAACCTTACAAATACAAATACAAATACACCTAACACTACACTATCAATAAATTAATTAAATAAATTAACTACAATTATCTAAAATAAAATACAATTAAATAAACTAAACTATAGTACAAAAAAAACAAACACTAAATTACAAAAAAATAAAAAAATATTACAAGAAGTTTAATCTAATTACACCTAATCTAATCCCCCTAATAAAATAAAAAAGCCCCCCAAAATAATAAAATTCCCTATCCTAAACTAAATTACAAATAGCCCTTAAAAGGGCCTTTTGCGGGGCATTGCCCCAAAGTAATCAGATCTTTTACCTGTAAAAAAAAGAAATACAATACCCCCCAACATTACAACCCACCACCCACATACCCCTACTCTAAAACCCACCCGATCCCCCCTTAACACTACCCCATTGAAGATCACCCTACCTTGAGCCGTCTTCAGCCAGCCGGGCACAGATGGGGCAGAAGAGGACATCCGGACCGGCACAAGTCTTCATCCGATCCAGCCAGAAGTCTTCATCGAATCCGGGCAGAAGAGGTCCTCCTAGCGGCAGAAGTATTCATCCAAGCGGCATCTTCTATCTTCAATCAATCGGAGCGAAGCGGGTCCATCTTCAATCCAGCCGACTCGGAGCCATCCTCTTCTTCCGATGTCCTAACACTGAATGAAGGTTCCTTTAAATTACGTTATCCAAGATGGCGTCCCTCGAATTCCGATTGGCTGATAGGATTCTATCAGCCAATCGGAATGAAGGTAGGAGAAATCCGATTGGTTGATTTAATCAGTCAATCGGATTGAAGTTCAATCCGATTGGCTGATTGGATCAGCCAATAGAATTGACCTTGCATTCTATTGGCTGATCCAATCAGCCAATTGGATTGAACTTCAATCCGATTGGCTGATTAAATCAACCAATCAGATTTTTCCTACCCTAATTCCGATTGGCTGATAGAATCCTATCAGCCAATCGGAATTTGAGGGATGCCATCTTGGATGACGTCATTTAAAGGAAACTTCATTCAGTGTTAGGACATCGGAAGAAGAGGATGGCTCCGCGTCGGCTGGATTGAAGATGGACCCGCTCCGCTCCGATTGATTGAAGATAAAAGATGCCGCTTGGATGAAGACTTCTGCCGCTTGGAGGACCTCTTCTGCCCAGATTCGATGAAGACTTCTGGCCGGATCAGATGAAGACTTGTGCCGGTCCGGATGTCCTCTTCTGCCCCATCGGTGCCCGGCTGGCTGAAGATGGCTCAAGGTAGGGTGATCTTCAATGGGGTAGTGTTAGGTTTTTTAAGGGGGGATTGGGTGGGTTTTAGAGTAGGGGTATTTGGGTGGTGGGTTGTAATGTTGGAGGGGTATTGTATTTCTTTTTTTTACAGATAAAAGAGCTGATTACTTTAGGGCAATGCCCCACAAAAGGCCCTTTTAAGGGCTATTTGTAATTTAGTTTAGGATCGGGAATTTTATTATTTTGGGGGGCTTTTTTATTTTATTAGGGGGATTAGATTAGGTGTAATTAGATTAAACTTCTTGTAATGTTTTTTTATTTTTGTAATTTAGCGTTTTTGTTTGTACTATAGTTTAGTTTATTTAATTGTATTTTATTTTAGATAATTGTAGTTAATTTATTTAATTAATTTATTGATAGTGTAGTGTTAGGTTTAATTGTAACTTAGGTTAGGATTTATTTTACAGGTAATTTTGTAATTATTTTAACTAGTTAGCTATTAAATAGTTATTAACTATTGTACCTAGTTAAAATAAATACAAAGTTGCCTGTAAAATAAATATAAATCCTAAAATAGCTACAAAGTAATTATTAGTTATATTGTAGCTATCTTATGGTTTATTTTATAGGTAAGTATTTATTTTTAAATAGGAATAATTTAGTGAATTGTAGTAATTTTATTTAGATGTATTAAAAATAGATTTAAGTTAGGGGGGTGTTAGGGTTAGACTTAGGTTTAGGGGTTAATACTTTTAATATAGTAGCGGCGACGTTGGGGGCGGCAGATTAGGGGTTAATAAAATGTAACTAGTGTTTGCGAGGCGGGAGTGCGGCAGTTTAGGGGTTAATACATTTATTATTGATGTCCGGTCGGCAGATTAGGGGTTAATAAGTGTAGTTTGGTGGTGGTGACGTATTAGGGGTTAATAAATATAATGTAGGTGGCGGCGATGTCCAGTCGGCAGATTAGGGGTTAAATAATTTTATTATAGTGTTTGCAATGTGGGGGGTGCTCGGTTTAGGGGTTCATAGGTAGTTTATGGGTGTTAGTGTACTTTGTAGCACTTTAGTTAAGAGCTTTATGTTCCGGCGTTAGCCCATAAAACTACTGACTTTTATATGCGGTAGGAGTCTTGGAGGTAGAGGGTGTACCGCTCACTTTCTCCAAGACTTGTAATACCGGCGTTAGCCAAATCCCATTAAAAAGATAGGATACGCAATTGACGTAAGGGGATTTGCGGTATGGAAAAGTCGCGGAAAAAAGTGAGCGGTACACCTGTACCTGCCAGACTCGTAATACCAGCGGGCGTTAAAAAGCAGCGTTAGGACCCCTTAACGCTGCTTTTTAAAGTTTACGCCAAACTCGTAATCTAGCCGTAAGTACTGTATATAATGATAATAACATAGGAACAGCATAAACATAAACAACCGGGGTAACAAAGAACAAAAAGCAACAAACAACAAAAAAACTAACAAAACACAAAAACACCAAAAAAACAAAAAAAACACAAAAAAAACCCACAAAAACACAAAAAAAAGCTTGTTTATTTTGTTGTTTGTTGCTTTTTGTTCTTTGTTACCCCGGTTGTTGATGTATATGTTGTGTCCTATGTTATGTATTGCTTTGTTCTTTTTCCTTGTTTGTTTTAATTGGATGTGTTTATTCTTTTGGTTTATTTTATTATTTGTTAATGTGATTTTTTTCTCATTTTTCATATTTTCTTTTTATTATTATTATTTTTATTTATATTTATTTTTATTTTCATTCTTGTTTGATTTCTTTCATAGTATCTTATTTATTTCATTACATTTTTGTTTTATTTATTTATTTATATTGTCTATTTTTATTCTCTCTTTTTGTTCTTGTCTTGTTCTTTGGTTATTCTGATGGTTATTATAATGTAAGGATGATTACCCATGAATAGGCATAATAAAGTTTTTTATGTCTGTCCTGGACCTTATTCAGCCGAGAGCAGCTCAAACATGCGTGTGCCACTACGTATGTATTTTGTAAGGCTTTATGCACAGTAATGATTACTCATTAACATGGTTATGCTGGTTACCTGTGAGTGCAGTTGAGATTATAGTAAGATTGACTATGAGATATCTATTGAGGATATGGTACTCAGCATATTGTGACTTTGCTTATACTAGTGTAGGCTAGTTGCTTAATGCCTGTTGGTAATAGATACGGCTCATGAATATTATCATTATATACAGTACTTAGTTTGTAGTTCCATACTTTAGATATAGTAGGTCCCTTTGGGACAATGCTAGATCTAGACATAGTGTTATAACTGGTAATATTGTTTTTAATGTTTATATGTTTAAGCACCAGGTTGTCACTTAATTTTTTGTTTATTAGGAGTTGCTATGATACGGGTGCTGCCTGATGACGTGCTCTCCGTGCTGAGGGAAACCTGCACTTGGTGATTGCGGTGAAAGGGTATTTAAAGATCTGTTGTATGTGGGGTCTGGTTGTCTGTTTGAAAACAGGGGTAACACCCCGAAACGTTACGGTAAAGGAATAAACAATTCCCAGTGTTAAACCTGGTGAGTGCCTTCCTCTCTATGAATGAATGAATGAATGAATATATATATATATATATATATATATACACACACATACACACATACACATATATATATACGTATATATATACAGTATATATATACAGTATACAGTATACAGTATATATATATATATATATATATATATATATATATATATATATATATATATATATATATATATATATATAAATACAACAACGTTTTAAATTAGGGGGAGATAAGAGGCGAGTTTAAAATCCTCCACTACGCACAAAATATAGAAAAAATAACATTGTGATGTTCATTAACAAATCTAGACAGGCCCAGAGGCTTATTTTCCCACAGAAAAACTCTGAATTACATTGTTTCCAATGCAGCAAAGGATTCTGGGTAAGATATGCAAATTAAGTACACAATGAAACACCTTTTTACTTCAGTCTGCTTTTCAGCAGGTTCCCTTTACGCCAAAGTATCGCTGTTCACACAGCTAATAAACTTTGCTAGGGTTAGTCCTGGGATGGTTATGAATCACTGCACTAACCCTAGCAAAGTTTATAAGCTGTGTGAACAGCGATACTTTGGCGTAAAGGGAACCTGCTGAAAAGCAGACTGAAGTAAAAAGGTGTATCATTGTATACTTAATTTGCATATCTTACCCAGAATCCTTTGCTGCATTGGAAACAATGTAATTCAGAGTTTTTCTGTGGGAAAACAAGCCTCTGGGCCTGTCTAGATTTGTTAATGAACTACACAATGAGTTATTTTTTTTATATTTTGTGCGTAGTGGAGGATTTTAAACTCGCCTTTTATCTCCCCCTAATTTAAAATGCTGTTGTATTCTGCCTGGAATCAACTTCACCCAGCAGTGATTCTAACCTTCTCCCAGCTGATGAGTAGCAAAAACCATGAAACAGTCTGTCCTGGGATGGTTATGAATCACTGCACTAACCCTAGCAAAGTTTATAAGCTGTGTGAACAGCGATACTTTGACGTAAAGGGAACCTGCTGAAAAGCAGACTGAAGTAAAAAGGTGTGTCATTGTGTACTTAATTTGCATATCTTACCCAGAATCCTTTGCTGCATTGGAAACAATGTAATTCAGAGTTTTTCTGTGGGAAAACAAGCCTCTGGGCCTGTCTAGATTTGTTAATCAGCTACACAATGAGTTATTTTTTTCTATATATAAATATATATATATATATATATACAGTCATGGCCAAAATATTGGCACCCCTGCATTTCTGTCAGATAATGTGCCACTTTGCAAAGAAAATTGTTTCAATTACAAATGTTTATGCATTCTTATGTTTATTTCTTTTGTTTGTATAGGTATGACAAAAAAAAAGCCAAATCTGACACATTCCATGCAAAAATCCAAAGATCGACTACACAAATTTATTGGGTTCCTTTTCCCAACTGCTGTTTTGAGACCTATCCACAGGTGCTCTATGAGATTAAGATCTGGACTCATTGTTGGCCAGTTCAGTACTCTCCAGCGTTTTGTCTTAAACCATTTCTGGGTGCTTTTTGATGTGTGCTTTGGGTTATTGTCCTGATGTAAGACCCTTGACCTCTGACGAAGACACAGCTTTCTGACACTGGGCCCTATATTGCACCACATAATTCTTTGGTAGTCTTCAGATTTCTTAATGCCATGCATACAGTCAAGGCATCCAGTGCCTGAAGCAGCAAAGCAACCCCAAAACATTAGTGAACCTCCACAATGTTTGACTGTAGGGACTGTATTCTTTTCTTTAAAAGTCTCATTTCTTTTTCTGAATACAATAGAATGATGGGCTTTACCAAAAGCTATAATTTTGTTTAGTCTGTCCACAGCACATTCTCCCAAAAGGATTTTGGCTTCCTCAGGTAAGTTTTGGCAAACTCCAATCTGGCTATTTTATGTTTCTGTGTCAGCAGTGGGGTCCTCCTGGGTCTCCTACCATACCGTTTTTCATTCAGATGGTGAGATATAATTCAAGCTGACACATTTTTACCCTGTGCCTGAAGGTCAGCTTGAATTTCTCTGGATGTTGTTTGAGGTTCTTTATCCGCCATTTGAACAATCCTTTGTTGTTATCTTTGATAAATGTGTTTTTTTTGTCAATGTCCAGGGAGATTAGCTACAGTGCCATGGGCTGTAAACTTCTCAACAATGTTGCGCACAGTGGAAACAGGAATATTAAGATCTCTGGAGATGGACTTGTAACCTTGAGATTGTCCATGCTTTTCCACAGTTTTTGTTCTCAAATCCTCAGATGATTATTTGCTGCACTTTCTCTGAGTCAGTTTTTCACCATTTTATCTGGTGTGATTTCTATATTTTCAGCACCAGGTGAGTTTAATTACAAATAAGAGGAGCATCACAAACTTGGAATGCAAATATTTTTACAATTTTGAGAAGGTGCCAATAATTGTGTCCAGTCCATTTTTGGAGTTTTGCGTGGAATGTTTCAGCTTTGACTTTTTTTTCTCCACATTTTTTGTGTCATACTAATATAAACAAAATAAATAAACATGAGAATGCCTAAACATTTGTAATTGCAACAATATTCTTGGCGAAGTGGTGCATTATCTGACAGAAATTCAGGGGTGCCAATGTTTTTGGCCATGACTGTGTGTATATATATACACAAACAGAGAAGTGCACTCACAGGAACCAACAACTGGCTCAATACCATTGATAGCCTGTTCTATGGCGATTTACCACCTGGGTGGCTTTTTAGCCCAGTAATGCTTTTCACAGAGTTGAACTTTCCTGTAGTGTATATAAGTCTGATCCCGCCTATTACAGTCAGTCCAGCACCGAAATACCAGGCAATTCCTCTCTGAACAAGGAACACAACAACCCCAGACATTCGTTTCGACCTTCATTGGGCCTCATCAGTGAGGTGTAGCCATATTCCTCTAAGCACACTGAGCAAGGAGCCCACGTCTGGTTGCCCCTTTTTCCCATAGGGAGACTAAATACATACAGAGAGAAGTGCATGGTATTGAGTTGGTTGTTCGTTCCTGTGAGTGTGCTTCTCTCTGTGTGTATATATATATATATATATATATATATATATTTATTGTTCCACTAAAAAGGATATATTGTATAATGTTCCCAGAAATGGAAACACAAAGGTCAAACTTCCATATCCTTGACTTCGTCTGGAGCAGCTCTCCTATAAGAAGCGTGTTGTGTACTCTTCTTAATACATAATTGAAAGCACAAAGAGAGCACATCCATCAACAAAGGTAGAAATTTAATTAATAATGGACACAATTAAAATGTACTTACTAAAATCATGCAAATAAAATGCTCCTCAATAACCGTTCACCTTTGGTTTTGCACTCTGTCACACTGGTCACTTTCTTGTGCCATAGTCTCTCATCCTGTGACAGTACGTTCACTCTTTGTTAATCCGTTGTTAACTCTTGAGAAAGTCTGTTAATGGTGTAGATAAATCACTTAGGGTACCAGAAGAGAGGTATTATATGGACGGCATTCTGCGAGACAGAATTCCACCACGTGAACGGACTATCTCAGATCGATAGATCACAAAATAAGAAAGTGACATTTTATTTACATGATTTTAGTAAGTGCATTTTAATTAAGTGTCCATTTTTAAATACATTTCTATCTTGATTAATGGACACACTCTCTTGTTTTTGGTTAACTACTGGGAACAAGCTGAACATTTCTGGTGAGCCAATGGCAAGAGCAAATGTGTGTAGCCACCAATCACCAGCTAGCTCCCATCTGCTGTTCGTGAGCCTACCTAGATTTGACTTTCAATAAAGAATACAAAGAGATCAAAGTAAATTTAATAACAGACGTAATTTGAAAAGTCTCTTAAAATTACATGCTCTATATGAATCATGAAAGCTTAATTTTGACTTTAAAGGACGTGTAAGACAACTCTGACGGCTGTGGTGGTGCACAGAGAGATGCATCTACCACCATGAAAAAAGTGCTTTTGTCTACAACATTAATTTTTTTTATATATTTTAAAATTAAATCTTTTAGATGCAAAAATAAAATAAAATAGATAGATAGATAGATGATAGATAGATAACTGGTTTTAATGTCCCAACAATGCAATTATGGAAATAAAAATGAGTTGTTTTATACAAAAGGAAACTCTTTATTATTATGTTTAATCTATTTTAACAATGTTGTCAGATATAATGTATACCTTTAAAAAGGGCTACATTATCTATTCCGCTGCAATCAAAATTTCAGTCCAAAGACCCATTGAGTACGAAGCCACATTCAATTGTCTTCATTGTCAACAAATGCCGTGCCGGTAATTCTGCTAGTTAGTCTTGCTAAAAGGATTCAGTTTTGATATTGCCTTTGCAAAGTGTACAACACTGAAATCAATACATATGTGAACCTTAAGAAATAAACTAGAGATTTGTGCTGTCGTTTTCTAAAATCTAAATTAAACCAGATATTAAATTGCCAAAGGCCAATATAGTAACCAGTAAAAATAAGCGGACAAGTAAATTGAGTTTATTGAAGCATTAAAAAAGAAAACAAAAAGGTCTCTACTCCATACTAATGAGACTAATTCATGTTTCAGTTTGGTCTAGGTTTTTGAACCAATAATTGCATTGAAAAATCATTGGTGCTATTGCATGATTATCATTGGTAATTTCTCAGCTAAATGCTTTTCAAAATGTCATGAAATGCATAATGTGAGTAATCTGTATTGCCAATGTTATCAGACAATAATCTGCAATCATAAATAATAGTGTTAATCATCTCTAAGCTTGAGTGAGCACTAAATCATTTTGAAAGATAGACCTGATTAAACAGATTAAAGTGCGTGTGCGATTAGAATATTCAACTTAAAATGTGCTAATAATATGAGGAAAGCTTCATCTAATGGGTATTTTTAAATCACTTATAGGATCCAACACAATTTTTAAATTATAATTTTAAATGATGTTATAAGACAATTATAGTAATTCAAGTGAAATAAAATTAGATCAGCAGGAAGACATCACTGTGAGATTTGTTTTATAAACTGTTTAATAAGGATAAATTGCATTCACATAGTATTATACCTTTAATAACTTTAAAAAAAATATTCTCAAGTGTGCAAAAAATGCAGCACCTACTGGTGTTGCTAAGCAATGAGATTGCTATGGTTACACAAAGACACAAATTCCCTGTTCCTTTTCAGATGATACAACAAACAATTAAATTTCTCAATCAGGGTAGAGTAGACAAAAAAAAAAACAATTGCCAGGAGAAATGGAATGAACAAGGATTGTTTCCCCTAAGAGCAGAGTATATGGCTGAGGAATGTGACCCTGTGGCACAATGAGAGATTAAATACCTAAGCGTTTGGAGTACATATGAAGTACTCTCAATTTGTGACTTTCATTCCCAGAGTTTCCAAAGAGACTGGACATACTTCCTTGTGAGTAAATTACCATTTGGCCTTGATGGTGGAAGAAAGGATACAATACTATGCAATTTGAAATGTATATATTTAAGGGACAGTAAAAAAAAAATCAAACTTTCATGACTCAGATAGAACATTCAATTTTAAACAACTTTCTTATTTACTTTATCTTATTTGCTTCAATGTCTTGGTATCCTTTATTGAAATTATACCTAGGTAGGCTTCTGGAAGCTAGCTGCTGATTGGTGGCTGCACAAAGGATGACAAGGGAACAAAGCTAATTTGATAATAGAAGTAAATCGGAAAGTTGTTTAATATTGTATGCATCTAAGAGCTGTCTGAGTTTTTATGTAAGGATTGTAAAAAATAGAAAGGACTCAAGGGTACCAAGTCTTTAAAATATGACTTTGCATTCATTTTTGTATTAATGATTTACAATTTATTTTTAAAAAATGCAATGAAAAAAAAAATGCTTGGAAAATTAATAGACGTGCATTCATTTTTAGATTAATTTATATCAATTATTCACAAAGTGCCCTTTAATGAAAAACAAAAAAATTAGAGCATGTGGGAAATAAAATTAGTTGATTAGTTTGTGCAGTTAAACCATTTCTCTAATTGCTTCAAAAAGTCCAAACTAATACTATTTAGGTAGGATAGGCTTTCAAAATGCAAATTTACACTACTAAACAATGTTTTAGCAATGTCTTTGTGAGTTATTTCATTTCAGTGTTAGCCTATAGGTATGTAAGCTTCACTTTTGTTCTTGGTCAATCAACCAATAAAAAACGTGCGCTCCAATAAAAAAAAACAAAAAAACCCAAAATGAAATAAAAAAAATAAATATACAGTACTGTTCAAAAGTCTTAGGCCACCTTTAGGTTTGTGGTTTTAGCAAAGTTTTAATTACCATCCATATTTAATTTTTGGTCTCTTTATTAAGATAAAACACAAAATACAGGAAAAATGTACACAAAAAAATAAAAAAAACCACAATTTTCAGAACAAAATGGCGTCTTCAGGCAAAAGTCAGTATTTAGTGTGACCTCCCTTGGCACTAAGCAATTCTTGAAATTTTTTGGGGAGACTGTTCTGAAGTTTTCTGATGTAATCTGTTATATTATTCCAGTACTTCCCAGAGTTCATCTTTACATTCAGCTAGATTACGAGTTTTGCGTTATGAGCCAAATAGCATCGTTATGGCCCATAACGCTTCATATTCCCTAACGCTGCTATTACGAGTCTTGTTGGTAAAGGTGTACCGCACACCTTTTAGCCAGTCACGCAACGTCAGTACCGCACTTTTAAAAAGGTTTTTCAATGGGACTCCCATAGCGCCGGTATTACGAGTTTGCCTGGGAGGCCAAAAAGTGAGCGGTACAGCCTATAACGACAATATCCATAACGTCATCTAAAGTCAGTAGTTATGAGTTTTATACTACAAAGCTGTAACATTAAACTCATAACTAAAGTGTTATGAGTTTACACTAACACCCATAAACTACCTATTAACCCCTAAACCGAGGTCCTCCTGCATTGCAAACACTATATTAAATGTATTAACGCCTAATCTGCCGCTCTGGACATCGCCGCCACTATTAAAATGTATTAACCCCTATTTCACCACTCCCCGACATCGTTGCCACTATAATAAAGTTATTAACCCCTAAACCGCCGCTTTGGCGGCAACCGTATGAAGAGGATGCTCCGTGCCGGATGTCTTCAGGATGGACCCGCTCCGCGCCGGATGGATGAAGATAGAAGATGCCGTCTGGATGAAGACTTCTTGCCGCATGGATGAGGACTTCGCCGACTGGATGGATCCTTCAAGCGGGACTTCAATAACTGTAAGTGGATTGTCGGGGGTTAGTGTTAGGTTTATTTAATGGGTGGGTTTTATTTTTAGATAAAGGTCTGGGCATGTAAAAGAGCTAAATGCCCTTTTAAGGGCAATGCCCATACAAATGCCCTTTTCAGGGCAATGGTTAGCTTTGTTTTTTTAGATAGTTATTTTATTCGGGGGGTTGGTTGTGGGGGTGGTGGGGTTTACTGTTGTTTTTTTTTGTATTTTTTTAAACGGTAAAAGAGCTGATTTATTCGGGGCAATGCCCCACAAAAGGCCCTTTTAAGGGCCATTGGTAGTTTATTTTAAGGGCCATTGGTAGTTATTTTATTTGGGGGGGTTGGTTGTGGGGGTGGTGGATTTTAATGTTGTGGGGGGTGTTTGTATTTTTTTAAAAGGTAAAAGAGCTGATTTATTTGGGGCAATGCCCCACAAAAGGCCCTTTTAAGGGCAATTGGTAGTTTATTGAAGGCTAGGTTTTTTTTATTTTGGGGGGGGCTTTTTTATTTTGGGGAGGCTTTTTTATTTTGATAGGGCTATTAGATTAGGTGTAAATCTTTTTTATTTTTGATAATTTATTTCTTATTTTTTGTAATTTAGATTAGGGGTGTTTAGACTCGGGGTTTATGTTAGGGTGTTAGGTTTAAACGTACATTTTTATTTCCCCATAGACATCAATGGGGCTGCATTACAGAGCTTTTCTTTCCGTGATCGCAGGTGTTAGACTTTTTTTTTTGCCGGCTCTCCCCATTGATGTCTATGAGGAAATCGTGCACGAGCACTTCAAAGCAGCGCTTGTATTTGGGTGCGGTATGGAGCTTAACGCCACCATATCACCCGCACAAGCCTGCTTTTTTAAAACCTGTAATAGCAGTGCTATAGGGAGGTGAAATAACGCTACTTTTGTGACGGTCATTAAAATCCCTATAGCGCTCAAAACTTGTAATCTAGCTGATTGTTTTTTATTTGTTTCTCTGTCCAGGTGATCACATACTGCCTCTATAATATTCAGGTCTGGACTCTGTGGAGGCAAGTCCATGACTGTAAGTGTTTTATCAGCTTTTCTCTCTCCAAATAGGATTTAACTGCATTAGCAGTGTGCTTGGAATTGTTATCATGCTAAAAAATAAAACCATTCCCAGGCACTTTCTAGAAGGAATGGCACGATGAATTAAAATCTGTCTGTACTTTTCAGCATTCATAATCCCATCAACTCGGACAATATAGCCAACACCACTGGCAGAACAGCAGCCCTAAACCAGGACAGACTCTCTATTATGTTTCACTCAAGGCTGCAAACATTCATTCTTCCATCTCTCTCCAACTCTTCTTCTCACATATTGATGACGATTGGACCCAAAAATGTCAAACTTGGATTTATTACTCCATAATACTTTTTCCCCTGATTCTAATCTTTGTGAGCTTTAGAATATCTTAGCCTTTTCACCCTGTTGGCCCCTCTGAAAAAGTAGTTTCTTGTCTGCTACCCTTCCACAAAGACCATTCCTGATCAAGCTTCTTCTGACTGTAGAAGGGTCAAATTGGCATCCCGATGAAGCTGCCACATGCTGAGCCAGGTTCCTGCTGGACTTCTTCCGGTCTCTCAAAGAAGAAACTCAGAAACTTCTCATTAGATTTTGAAAGTTTTCTTGACCTTCCAGTCCTTTTTTGTCCTTTATCTCTCCTGATTCTTCATGTTTCTTTATAACAGCTTAAAAACCAAATCTTGAGTATCCAGTTTGTTTTCTGATTTACCTTTGAGTGTTGTCTAGCTAATGCAAAATTATAATTTTAGGTCTGTCAAATTCTGTGATCTTTGGCATTTTGAATGGAATGATGTAATTGAAAGTTGGTCTTATTAGGAAGCTTCCAATAAATTTGAAATCATACCTCATGTATATGTAATGCTCAAGCATGTCTTGCACAAACCTGGTGTAATAGACCTTTTTCACAGCAGTCACTAACATTTCAATATGGGATTGTAACTTCAGTACACCTATCGTTGCTTAACTGTTACCTCATTTCCATTGAGGTCTCAAGTGTACATTTATCTATCTGCCCTATCGTTTTATTTGTGAATAAACTGTATTACACTATCTTTGCCATTCTCCCTTGTCTCCATTATATGATCATCACCACAACTGTGGTGTGATTTGAGAGGAGAGTACACAGAGTCTGGGAGCAGTGGGGCCACGTATAGAAATCAAGTGGAGAAATCGTGGGATAGAGCACTAACAGCCAGCGACCCACGGAGGTTTTTTGGAACATACATCGCACTTCACTTACTTCATAAGATTGAGGTACCAGCTTGTAAGTAAACTACATTAAGAGAGTACTACGGGGGACATTTATTATCTGTATTGCCTGCACAGACTGTCTACATATATTCACCAGATTATACATCTCCTTTAGACGTTTCATATTTCAACATACCTCTGTATTTTCGGTATTTCACTTTTGTGTATTTAACATTCGTGCTTCTCAGTCCACAGAGCACTTGCCAATAGTGTTAATAGTGTCAATAGTGTTATTATATGGGTTAAGACCTAGCGCTGAATATTTTCCTCTTCATTCATATATATATATATATATATATATATATATATATATATATATATATATATACTAGCTTGTAGCAGTAGCACTAACTACTACCTTAACTTTATTTAAGTTTAATCTGCAACCCACCCGATCCTCTGTTGCCCTAAAGATATCATCCATAGGGAATAGCCAAAAAATGGATTTCCATTTACAAATTAAAAATTTGTCAAAATTCAAAAAGAACATACAATTTTAGAAAGAAAAATGTGTGTGAAAAATGATTTGTGTGAAACACATTTTCAGTTTGTGCACATGTCTATTAGTTAAGTTCGATCAGCAATTCTTGCTTTAATTAATAAATAATTCTTGCATTAATTAATAAATAAATTAATAAATTGGTGTGCTACTGCACACCAATTTATTCATTTATTTATTAATTAATGCTATTTTGAATTGGATTGTTTTTGGATTTAGCCAATGTTTGCACAGTTTGTTTGTTTTTTTAAAAGAAGGAGCTTGGCAAAAGATTTTCCCTCTTTTTTTGTAGCTATATAAACATTAATTTGCTGTTTTCTCTATAAGTTCTAGGCATGGAAATGTGGTTAACCTAACACAATGAGCAATACAAAAGATGTCTTTAAAATCTATAGCATTTCTGTCTAGCTATTTCACCAATATACAATTCTTAACTTCTAGGTCAACATAACATATTTATCTCTCTTATGCTTTAACAGCAATACCTTCCCAACCATAACAAACATATTTTTCTATTTCACATCTGAAGTCTCTTTGCTTCAATCTCAATAGGTGATAAAAATGTGAAAATCAGAAAGCTATGGCTTGGTTGGTAAGGTGTGACATCTTGGTGATTTGCGAAATTGATTCTACTTGAGATATTTTCTAGAGTGATTTTGGCACCACTACAGTTAGATCTAATAAACAAAATGAATTACTGCCAAACTTTCAGACTCTTATACAGCCATATATGTGAACAGGCATTACACAGAAATAGGTTTCTCTATGGAAATAATCTAGCAACAGCAGATTTCTCATAGTTGCTGGCACTGCTATTATTTAGTGATAGCACACAATTTGTGTGTTACTAAATCGAACCAGCAACTGACAGCTGGTTGCTAAAATAAGGGTCCAGTTAGATTCTTACCCAAACCACTATAAAACTAAAAATGTATAATATTTTTTCCTATTACCTCCAAAGACATGGAACCGCGATGGGGGCCAAGTTCGCCCCATCGTACGCCAACCTCTTTATGCGGTGGTACCAAACAATGTACAAACCGCACCTTATTTCCTTCCTTGTATTCTTTAAGTTGCTGGTAGAACAGAGGAGACTGCTTTCCACTCCAATAATCACATTTGATAATAATCCACCGCACCAAGTGTTATAAACAGACTTTAAAACTTTATTCCAGTAGGTACAATCAAATACTGCGACGTTTCGGGAACAATTCCCTTAATCATGCATGATTAAGGGAATTGTTCCCGAAACATTGCAGTATTTGATTGTACCTACTGGAATAAAGTTTTAAAGTCTGTTTATAACACTTGGTGCGGTGGATTATTATCAAATTTCTTTATGGGGTGGTGGGAGCGGTTCCACGTGTTTGGAGGGGTTAATAGGTTTTCCCAACATCTTGTTAAATATATCAGATTCATTGATGATCTGCTGATTATTTGGGCTGCCGGTCCAAATGAAGTTCAGGAGTTTGTAAATTACCTCAATGACATTCAGAGTGGTATACAGTTTACCTTTGAGTGGAATGCAATTTGCATTAACTACTTGGATATTACTCTTACTGCTGACAGTGCCACTAAAAAGGTTTACTCTACATTGTATAGGAAGCCAATTGCTAGCAATTTGCTTTTGCATGCCCGAAGTAATCATCCTCAACATGTTTTCAGAGGTATAGCTAAGGGGCAATTTATGTGAGTGAGGCAAAATTGCACTAAGTATAGTGATTTCCTTAAAGAAAGCAAAGATTTGAGCAAATGCCTCCTAAGTAGGGGATATGCTAGGAAACTAGTAGACAGGGCTTTCCACGAAGTACGTAACTTAGATAGAAGCATATTGTTTACCCCAAAGAGAAACTTAGAGAAAACATCTAATACAACTAAAAATGGGGAGATAGGGTCTTTTGTAGAAAAGCAAAAGCCTTTATTTATTACAGCCTATTCTAACCAATATGATCAGGTATGCTCTATCATTAAAAAGAATTTGCCTATACTCATGGGAGACAAGCAGTTATGCCCCACTATTGGGGGAGGATGTGGTTTTGTCTTCAGAAAGAATCTCTCTCTGGGGAATCTTTTATCTCCTAGCTTAATTAGGAAAGAAAAGTCTAAGAGTTCTTGGTTACATTTCAAGGGACATACAACTGTGGTAGAAGAAATTGTAAATCATGTGACCACATGCATATTTCCAAAACATTTAGATCTGCCACATCCTCTGAAACTTTTGAGACCGGAGGATGTGTCAAATGTAAAAGCAAATTTGTCATTTACTTGATTGAATGTGTACAATGTTCAAGGCAGTACGTTGGTAGAACTACCCGAGAGGTGGGTAAACGTATAAAAGAACATCTTTCATATATTGACAATGAGAGAGATGTGTCAGCCCTGTCCAGACATTTCCTTGAAGTTCATGGTGGGAATGTGAATCATTTCAGGTGGCAGGCTATTGAACAGATTATGAAACCACCGAGGGGTGGTGATAAACTCCAAATTCTGTGCAGACAGGAGATTTATTGGATTCAAAGGTTGAATAGCCTGTCACCTGTGGGATTCAATTCCGAATTTGATATAATGGATTACTGACATAGATAAGATCCTAGCAACTTGTTTTTTGACTATGTGTTCTTTGGGACTTTTCACATACCTCCTATTAAAAATGAGTGTTAGATCTACAGGGAGTGCAGAATTATTAGGCAAGTTGCATTTTTGAGGATTAATTTTATTATTGAACAACAACCATGTTCTCAATGAACCCAAAAAACTCATTAATATCAAAGCTGAATAGTTTTGGAAGTAGTTTTTAGTTTGTTTTTAGTTATAGCTATTTTAGGGGGATATCTGTGTGTGCAGGTGACTATTACTGTGCATAATTATTAGGCAACTTAACAAAAAACAAATATATACCCATTTCAATTATTTATTTTTACCAGTGAAACCAATATAACATCTCAACATTCACAAATATACATTTCTGACATTCAAAAACAAAACAAAAACAAATCAGTGACCAATATAGCCACCTTTCTTTGGAAGGACACTCAAAAGCCTGCCATCCATGGATTCTGTCAGTGTTTTGATCTGTTCACCATCAACATTGCGTGCAGCAGCAACCACAGCCTCCCAGACACTGTTCAGAGAGGTGTACTGTTTTCCCTCCTTGTAAATCTCACATTTGATGATGGACCACAGGTTCTCAATGGGGTTCAGATCAGGTGAACAAGGAGGCCATGTCATTAGATTTTCTTCATTTATGCCCTTTCTTGCCAGCCACGCTGTGGAGTACTTGGATGCGTGTGATGGAGAATTGTCCTGCATGAAAATCATGTTTTTCTTGAAGGATGCAGACTTCTTCCTGTACCACTGCTTGAAGAAGGTGTCTTCCAGAAACTGGCAGTAGGACTGGGAGTTGAGCTTGACTCCATCCTCAACCCGAAAAGGCCCCACAAGCTCATCTTTGATGATACCAGCCCAAACCAGTACTCCACCTCCACCTTGCTGGCGTCTGAGTCGGACTGGAGCTCTCTGCCCTTTACCAATCCAGCCACGGGCCCATCCATCTGGCCCATCAAGACTCACTCTCATTTCATCAGTCCATAAAACCTTAGAAAAATCAGTCTTGAGATATTTCTTGGCCCAGTCTTGACGTTTCAGCTTGTGTGTCTTGTTCAGTGGTGGTCGTCTTTCAGCCTTTCTTACCTTGGCCATGTCTCTGAGTATTGCACACCTTGTGCTTTTGGGCACTCCAGTGATGTTGCAGCTCTGAAATATGGCCAAACTGGTGGCAAGTGGCATCTTGGCAGCTGCACGCTTGACTTTTCTCAGTTCATGGGCAGTTATTTTGCGCCTTGGTTTTCCCACACACTTCTTGCGACCCTGTTGACTATTTTGAATGAAACGCTTGATTGTTCGATGATCATGCTTCAGAAGCTTTGCAATTTTAAGAGTGCTGCATCCCTCTGCAAGATATCTTACTATTTTTGACTTTTCTGAGCCTGTCAAGTCCTTCTTTTGACCCATTTTGCCAAAGGAAAGGAAGTTGCCTAATAATTATGCACACCTGATATAGGGTGTTGATGTCATTAGACCACACCCCTTCTCATTACAGAGATGCACATCACCTAATATGCTTAATTGGTAGTAGGCTTTCGAGCCTATACAGCTTGGAGTAAGACAACATGCATAAAGAGGATGATGTGGTCAAAATACTCATTTGCCTAATAATTCTGCACTCCCTGTAGATTACAGTTTTTGTCCCTTTTGAGACTCTATAGGCATAGGTATCTGCTTCCATTAGATATACTTTAACACATGATCAATATGCATTTTCTATAGATCTAATGTTATATTTTACTTGTTCATGTATAAAGTATGCATGTCTTTCAATATATATATTACATCTTGAGTGCTATGATCATTCTGCTTTTTCCTTTAATATTTATATCTATATTTGTATATAAATTTGCCTAAAATGCATTCTCTTCCTCACTTTCTGTCTATCTGTGTATTGAGGGTTAAAAAATTCATTAAGGTACCACCAATAGGAGTGGTTGTTTGATTTTAAATAATGAGCACCTTGTTTACCTGTTTATGTCTATGACTACGGTCTCTGTGGCTGAAACCGGTCAGATTTTCACTTTTTTACCCTCTGCTGTAGCTGTAACATGTGAATCCAATAAAGATATAGGGGCCTATTTATCATATGTCTGTCGGACCTGATCCAACACTGCGGATCAGGTCCGACAGACATCGCTGAATGCGGAGAGCAATACGCTCTCCGTATTCAGCATTGCAACGCCGCCCCCTGCAGACTCACAGCCAATCGGCCGCCAGCAGGGGGTTGTCAATCAACCCGATCGTACTCGATCGGGTTGATTTCCTGCGATTCCTGTCCGTCTTATCAGAGCAGGAGGACAGGTTATGGAGCAGCGGTCTTTAGACGGCTGCTCCATAACTTGTGTTTCTGGCGAGTCTGAAGACTCGCTAGAAACACGGGCCCACAAGCTCCTTACGGAGCTTGATAAATGGGCCCCTTATTCTTTTATATATATGGACTATTTGCTACCCCTTTTTTTCTATAATATTTTTACCTATATAGCACATATGTCAGTGTTATAACTCTTCTGGGACCTCTCTCTTAACACATTTAACATAGACCTTAACTACCACCCGGTCTCAGTGCAACTAAACCAAACCTATACATATCCAACATTCCTTGCGTTTTAAAACCTTAACAACTACCGTGTTTCAGTGCAATTAACATTTATGTTATTTAACCTAAATGCATTATGCTGCCACCACCGCCACAAATAAATATAATGGCTGACTCACTCCCCTAGCAGCTACTACCCTATAACCCCCCATCACCCCTCATCACTAAATACCCCATTAAATTTAAAAAACTCTCCTCTATGATTATCCTTTTAAATAACATCCCCTACATTATACCATATCAATAAACTCACCTCTACATGATTCCCTCTATATTGCCAATACATCTTGTTAAATATATCAGATTCATTGATGATCTGCTGATTATTTGGGCTGCCGGTCCAAATGAAGTTCAGGAGTTTGTAAATTACCTCAATGACATTCAGAGTGGTATACAGTTTACCTTTGAGTGGAATGCAATTTGCATTAACTACTTGGATATTACTCTTACTGCTGACAGTGCCACTAAAAAGGTTTACTCTACATTGTATAGGAAGCCAATTGCTAGCAATTTGCTTTTGCATGCCCGAAGTAATCATCCTCAACATGTTTTCAGAGGTATAGCTAAGGGGCAATTTATGTGAGTGAGGCAAAATTGCACTAAGTATAGTGATTTCCTTAAAGAAAGCAAAGATTTGAGCAAATGCCTCCTAAGTAGGGGATATGCTAGGAAACTAGTAGACAGGGCTTTCCACGAAGTACGTAACTTAGATAGAAGCATATTGTTTACCCCAAAGAGAAACTTAGAGAAAACATCTAATACAACTAAAAATGGGGAGATAGGGTCTTTTGTAGAAAAGCAAAAGCCTTTATTTATTACAGCCTATTCTAACCAATATGATCAGGTATGCTCTATCATTAAAAAGAATTTGCCTATACTCATGGGAGACAAGCAGTTATGCCCCACTATTGGGGGAGGATGTGGTTTTGTCTTCAGAAAGAATCTCTCTCTGGGGAATCTTTTATCTCCTAGCTTAATTAGGAAAGAAAAGTCTAAGAGTTCTTGGTTACATTTCAAGGGGACATACAACTGTGGTAGAAGAAATTGTAAATCATGTGACCACATGCATATTTCCAAAACATTTAGATCTGCCACATCCTCTGAAACTTTTGAGACCGGAGGATGTGTCAAATGTAAAAGCAAATTTGTCATTTACTTGATTGAATGTGTACAATGTTCAAGGCAGTACGTTGGTAGAACTACCCGAGAGGTGGGTAAACGTATAAAAGAACATCTTTCATATATTGACAATGAGAGAGATGTGTCAGCCCTGTCCAGACATTTCCTTGAAGTTCATGGTGGGAATGTGAATCATTTCAGGTGGCAGGCTATTGAACAGATTATGAAACCACCGAGGGGTGGTGATAAACTCCAAATTCTGTGCAGACAGGAGATTTATTGGATTCAAAGGTTGAATAGCCTGTCACCTGTGGGATTCAATTCCGAATTTGATATAATGGATTACTGACATAGATAAGATCCTAGCAACTTGTTTTTTGACTATGTGTTCTTTGGGACTTTTCACATACCTCCTATTAAAAATGAGTGTTAGATCTACAGGGAGTGCAGAATTATTAGGCAAGTTGCATTTTTGAGGATTAATTTTATTATTGAACAACAACCATGTTCTCAATGAACCCAAAAAACTCATTAATATCAAAGCTGAATAGTTTTGGAAGTAGTTTTTAGTTTGTTTTTAGTTATAGCTATTTTAGGGGGATATCTGTGTGTGCAGGTGACTATTACTGTGCATAATTATTAGGCAACTTAACAAAAAACAAATATATACCCATTTCAATTATTTATTTTTACCAGTGAAACCAATATAACATCTCAACATTCACAAATATACATTTCTGACATTCAAAAACAAAACAAAAACAAATCAGTGACCAATATAGCCACCTTTCTTTGGAAGGACACTCAAAAGCCTGCCATCCATGGATTCTGTCAGTGTTTTGATCTGTTCACCATCAACATTGCGTGCAGCAGCAACCACAGCCTCCCAGACACTGTTCAGAGAGGTGTACTGTTTTCCCTCCTTGTAAATCTCACATTTGATGATGGACCACAGGTTCTCAATGGGGTTCAGATCAGGTGAACAAGGAGGCCATGTCATTAGATTTTCTTCATTTATGCCCTTTCTTGCCAGCCACGCTGTGGAGTACTTGGATGCGTGTGATGGAGAATTGTCCTGCATGAAAATCATGTTTTTCTTGAAGGATGCAGACTTCTTCCTGTACCACTGCTTGAAGAAGGTGTCTTCCAGAAACTGGCAGTAGGGACTGGGAGTTGAGCTTGACTCCATCCTCAACCCGAAAAGGCCCCACAAGCTCATCTTTGATGATACCAGCCCCAAACCAGTACTCCACCTCCACCTTGCTGGCGTCTGAGTCGGACTGGAGCTCTCTGCCCTTTACCAATCCAGCCACGGGCCCATCCATCTGGCCCATCAAGACTCACTCTCATTTCATCAGTCCATAAAACCTTAGAAAAATCAGTCTTGAGATATTTCTTGGCCCAGTCTTGACGTTTCAGCTTGTGTGTCTTGTTCAGTGGTGGTCGTCTTTCAGCCTTTCTTACCTTGGCCATGTCTCTGAGTATTGCACACCTTGTGCTTTTGGGCACTCCAGTGATGTTGCAGCTCTGAAATATGGCCAAACTGGTGGCAAGTGGCATCTTGGCAGCTGCACGCTTGACTTTTCTCAGTTCATGGGCAGTTATTTTGCGCCTTGGTTTTCCCACACACTTCTTGCGACCCTGTTGACTATTTTGAATGAAACGCTTGATTGTTCGATGATCATGCTTCAGAAGCTTTGCAATTTTAAGAGTGCTGCATCCCTCTGCAAGATATCTTACTATTTTTGACTTTTCTGAGCCTGTCAAGTCCTTCTTTTGACCCATTTTGCCAAAGGAAAGGAAGTTGCCTAATAATTATGCACACCTGATATAGGGTGTTGATGTCATTAGACCACACCCCTTCTCATTACAGAGATGCACATCACCTAATATGCTTAATTGGTAGTAGGCTTTCGAGCCTATACAGCTTGGAGTAAGACAACATGCATAAAGAGGATGATGTGGTCAAAATACTCATTTGCCTAATAATTCTGCACTCCCTGTAGATTACAGTTTTTGTCCCTTTTGAGACTCTATAGGCATAGGTATCTGCTTCCATTAGATATACTTTAACACATGATCAATATGCATTTTCTATAGATCTAATGTTATATTTTACTTGTTCATGTATAAAGTATGCATGTCTTTCAATATATATATTACATCTTGAGTGCTATGATCATTCTGCTTTTTCCTTTAATATTTATATCTATATTTGTATATAAATTTGCCTAAAATGCATTCTCTTCCTCACTTTCTGTCTATCTGTGTATTGAGGGTTAAAAAATTCATTAAGGTACCACCAATAGGAGTGGTTGTTTGATTTTAAATAATGAGCACCTTGTTTACCTGTTTATGTCTATGACTACGGTCTCTGTGGCTGAAACCGGTCAGATTTTCACTTTTTTACCCTCTGCTGTAGCTGTAACATGTGAATCCAATAAAGATATAGGGGCCTATTTATCATATGTCTGTCGGACCTGATCCAACACTGCGGATCAGGTCCGACAGACATCGCTGAATGCGGAGAGCAATACGCTCTCCGTATTCAGCATTGCAACGCCGCCCCCTGCAGACTCACAGCCAATCGGGCCGCCAGCAGGGGGGTTGTCAATCAACCCGATCGTACTCGATCGGGTTGATTTCCTGCGATTCCTGTCCGTCTTATCAGAGCAGGAGGACAGGTTATGGAGCAGCGGTCTTTAGACGGCTGCTCCATAACTTGTGTTTCTGGCGAGTCTGAAGACTCGCTAGAAACACGGGCCCACAAGCTCCTTACGGAGCTTGATAAATGGGCCCCTTATTCTTTTATATATATGGACTATTTGCTACCCCTTTTTTTTCTATAATATTTTTACCTATATAGCACATATGTCAGTGTTATAACTCTTCTGGGACCTCTCTCTTAACACATTTAACATAGACCTTAACTACCACCCGGTCTCAGTGCAACTAAACCAAACCTATACATATCCAACATTCCTTGCGTTTTAAAACCTTAACAACTACCGTGTTTCAGTGCAATTAACATTTATGTTATTTAACCTAAATGCATTATGCTGCCACCACCGCCACAAATAAATATAATGGCTGACTCACTCCCCTAGCAGCTACTACCCTATAACCCCCCATCACCCCTCATCACTAAATACCCCATTAAATTTAAAAAACTCTCCTCTATGATTATCCTTTTAAATAACATCCCCTACATTATACCATATCAATAAACTCACCTCTACATGATTCCCTCTATATTGCCAATACACCCACACAATATAGAACACTTTCTCAATGGTAGCAACAACCTATGTGATCCACTCCCCTCATGTATATTCCCAACACCAAAATTGCAAACAATAAAAATCCTTAATTTTTTTAAATTAAATTGCCTTTAAAATAACCTAATATTACCTAGAATCCAAATCATCTTCATGTATATACAGTAAATACCTAACTAATCAGCATTGCTTATGAGTGGGCTCATTTTCTCTGGCTCACTATAAGGTTTAAAACATATTGGGCTAGATTACAAGGGGCACACTATTTAGCCCTTTTGCTTGCACGCAAACACTGCCAGAAATAAACTTTTAACGCACGTGGGTATTACAATCTGAAAGTAAAATGTTTGCATGTGAGTCAAAGACAAGGTGCGCTACCTTGAGGACTGTGGATATCATGACCATGTTACCTTCTTCTCCCCATAGACTTCAAAGGAGCATGCAAATTGGAAAGAACATTTATCACTCACGCACTAACTGACACAGTTAGACCAGATGCGCTAGTTATGAATATTTAACATTTCAATGTTCTTCACATAGGGGAAAACGTTCTATTTGTTTTTAAATAGATATTTCTATATGTATCTGATTATTTTTTTTAAGAAATATTTATCTATACCTATATATACAAAACACGGAAGAGGACTGCACTCTCATACCGGACCGGGTACACATCCCATAACCCTGTAACATGCTCAGCCCTGGCTGCTTACGGGCACTCACAGGAAGCTGTGCTGCCCCCAGAGTCACAGGCAGTTGACCCCAGACAGGTCTGGGTGCAAGAACTATAAGGAAATTACAAAACAAATTAATACAACACACAGAGAAAGTCCAGCACTCACTTACAAGCTCTCAGCTAAGATTTGAAATAAAAAATGGAAAGGTTAGTTACCGCATTTGGCCAAATGGGACAAGCCCAGGTACCACATCAAGGTCCTTTCCAATACCTGGGACCCTAAAACAGCCACACAATGCAAGCTCTCAAATCCAAACAAACTGGGATCAAGGGAAGGGTGCACAGGCTTATGTAATCACCCTAGACACATACAAAACACGGAAGAGGACTGTACTCTCATACTGGACCGGGTACACATCCCATGACCCTGTAACATAGCTCAGCCCTGGGTGCCCACGGGCACTCACAGGAAGCTGTGCTGCCCCCAGAGTCACAGGCAGTTAACCCCAGACAGGTCTGGGGGCAAGAACCAATGGGAAAATTACAAAACAAATTAATACAACACACAGAGAAAGTCCAGCACTCACTTACAAGCTCTCAGCTAAGATTTAAAAGCAAAAATGGAAAGGTTAGTTACCGCATTTGGCCAAATGGGACAAGCCCAGGTACCACATCAAGGTCCTTTCCAATACCTGGGACCCTAAAACAGCCACACAATGGAAGCTCTCAAATCCAAACAAACTGGGAACAAGGGAAGGGTGAACAGGCTTATGTAATCACCCTAGACATATACAAAACATGGAAGAGGACTGCACTCTCATACTGGACCGGGTACACATCCCATGACCCTGTAACATGCTCAGCCCTGGGTGCTCACGGGCACTCACAGGAAGCTGTGCTGCCCCCAGAGTCACAGGCAGTTAACCCCAGACAGGTCTGGGTGCAAGAACCATAGGGAAATTACAAAACAAATTAATACAACACACAGAGAAAGTCCAGCACTCACTTAAAAGCTCTCAGCTAAGATTTAAAAGCAAAAATGGAAAGGTTATTTACCGCATTTGGCCAAATGGGACAAGCCCAGGTACCACATCAAGGTCCTTTCCAATACCTGTGACCCTAAAACAGCCACACAATGCAAGCTCTCAAATCCAAACTAACTGGGAACAAGGGAAGCGTGCACAGGCTTATGTAATCACCCCAGTAATATACAAAATACGGAAGAGAACACATCACTCGCCCACTAACTGACACAGTTAGACCAGAGTTAGTTATTTCTTCACATAGGGGAAATGTTCTATTTGTTTTTAAATAGATATTTCTATATGTATCTGATTATTTTTTTAAGAAATATATATCTATACCTATATATATTTATATATATAGCGAGAGAGAGAGAGAGAGAGAGAGAGAGAGAGAGAGAGAGAGAGAGAGAAATATATATTTAAAAAATACATAGAACATTTTCTCCTATGTTAAGAACAATGGAATGTAAAATATTTACAGTACATACACATTAAAACACATTATTAAATATTAAACTTTATTTTTAATGTTTGCAGGCATTTGAGTGGAAAGGGCTCCAAAGTATAAATACATATGTATATACATGTGTATATGTGTGTTTATATGTGAATATATGTATCCCACAAAAGTGAGTACACCCCTCACATTTTTGTAAATATTTTATTATATCTTTTCATGTGACAACACTGAAGAAATTACACTTTGCTACAATGTAAAGTAGTGAGTGTACAGCATGTATAACACTGTAAATTTGCTGTCCTCTCAAAATAACTCAACACACAGACATTAATGTCTAAACTGTTGGCAACAAAAGTGAGTACAACCCTAAGTGGAAATGTCCAAATTGGGCTGTGATGAGAGCAGGAAGTGATGTCACTAGTTTGGGGGCGGGGCTTAGGTCCGGTAGTCTGTGTCGCAGTTAGTGAAATCAACCTGACTAGATGTATGTTTCTGTGCTCTGTAATAAAATAGAGTTGTACCATCATTGCTGTGTCCTGCATATGTCCTGCATCTCATGACATGGTGTCAGAAGTTCTGGCCTACGCTTCTGTTCCTGATTGATGACGATGTCAAAGTTTACCCCACCTGAGCCTTTTGACTTCTCTCAGCCTTCAGCTTGGCCCACATGGCGTCAGTGGTTTCAGCGCTTCAGGATCGCTTCTAAACTGAACAAGGAGAGTGGTGAAGTACAAGTTAATTCTCTTTTATACTCTATGGGGAAGGGTGTGGAGCCAGTGTTCAATGCTTTTATTTTCCAAGAAGGGGAAGAATTTAACTTTGATATAGTTATGGATAAACTCAGTTCCCACTTTGTGCCTAAAAGAAATGTGATTCATGAGAGAGCTTGTTTTCACAAACGTAATCAGCGTGTGGGAGAATCTGTGGAGTCATTTGTGCACAGCCTGTATGAACTAGCTGAATTCTGTGAGTTTGGTGTTGCTAACGAAGAGCAAATCAGAGACAGAATAGTTATTGGAATTGCAGATGCTGAAGTCTCACTGAAGCTGCAGTTAGAGCCTGATTTAACATTAGATGGGGCTATTAGGATGGCCCGCCAGAGTGAACTGGTGAAAAAGCAAAGTGCTGATCTGAGGTCTGAGAGTATTGTGGATGAAGTGCAACAGTTCAGGAAAACTGCTAGTGAAAGGCACAGTGTGAGCGGTAGATCTAAAATAACGGATAGACCTAGAAGTGGATGGGCGCAGCATGCCCGATGCACACGGTGCTACCGTGCCCATGATCAGAGTGTTATATGCCCGGCCAGAGATAAAAGATGCAGAAAATGTAACAGAATGGGCCATTTTGAAGGGGTGTGTAAAACTAAATACATTAAGGAGATGCAGGTGGACAGTGACCAGGAGGGTCAGGAAGTGTCTTTTGTGGGGTCTGTTGTGGAACGGCCAAGCTCAGAGGAAGATTGGAAGGTTACCTTTACTGTAATGGGAGCCAAAGTTGATTTTAAGATTGACACAGGAGCAGATATCACTGTAATGTCTCTTGCTGCATTTATGAAACTGCCTCGATAGCCCCAGCTGGCGATGGTTACTACAAATGTCCATAGTCCTGGTGGCCGCATTGATTGTACGGGGAAATTTCTTGCCAGCTGTGAGTACAAGCAAAGGAAATTCACCATGTGGGTGCATGTGATTCGAGGTCAGTGTGTTAGCAATTTATTGAGCAGAAATGCAGCCTGTGACTTGGGCCTCGTGGCCAGAGTGAATGAGATCTCCGAAGATATGTTTGGCGAATTGGGCCTACTGAATTGCAAGCCAGTCCGTATAGCACTTAAAAGTGACGCAGTCCCATACAGTATTTCTACTCCCCGTAGAATTCCGTTCCTGCTTATGCCTCAAGTGGAGAAGGAGCTTATGCGCATGAAGTCTATGGGGGTTATTGAAGAGGTTGTTGAAGCGACTGATTGGTGTGCCCCCATTGTTCCTGTTGCAAAGAAAAACGGAAAGGTGCGCATCTCTGTGGACCTGAAAAGGTTGAATGAGGCAGTGAAGAGAGAGATTTGTGCTGCCGACATTAGAAGATATAGCTCCAAAGTTGGCTGGGGCGAAGTTCTTTTCTACATTGGACGTTTCTAGTGGCTTTTGGCAGATCCCCTTGGATCCAAAGTGCCGCAAACTGACTACCTTTATTACACCGGTAGGTCGGTTTTGCTTCTGCAGACTCCCCTTTGGGATATCCTCTGCTCCTGAAATCTTTCAAAGGGAAATGAGTTCTCTCCTGAGTGACCACGTGGGCACGGCAGTCGTCATGGACGACATTCTAGTGTATAGGTCTACAGCGGAGGAGCATGATCAGCATTTAAGTTGTGTGCTGCAGGCTATCAAAGAGTCTGGGCTGAAGTTAAATAAAGAAAAATGTCATTTTAGGAAAACCGAGTTATGTTACTGTGGGCATATCATCAATGGGGATGGCATCAAGCCAGACCCCGAGAAAATTTGTGCTATTGAACAGATGAAAAGTCCTTCTAATGTACATGAGCTGAGACAGATATTGGGCCTTGTAAATTATGTGGGCAAGTTTCTTCCAGATTTATCAACAGTTCTACACCCTATCACAGAGTTGCTAATGAAAGAAGTTGCCTGGGTCTGGGGACCTTCACAAGAAAAATCTTTTATGCAGGCCAAGTCCCTGCATAAAAGATACAACCCTTCTAAAAAGACTGTAATTAGTGCCGATGCGAGCAGTTATGGGTTGGGGGATGCTCTCCTGCAGTTAAATGAAAATAAACTACAGCCCATTGCCTACTGTTCCCGCACACTGACGGCTGCTGAGTCAAAATACGCTCAAATTGAGAAAGAGTGCCTGGCTGCAGTTTGGGCCTGTGAGCGCTTTCAGCGTTATCTAGTGGGTTTAGAGAAATTTAGTCTGGAGACTGACCATAAACCGCTAGTCCCTCTAATCAACTCCTACGATATCGACAAAACACCCTTAAGATGCCAGAGACTTTTAATGAGACTACTCAGGTTCAATGTTCAGGCAGTGCATGTGCCGGGGAAACAACTGGTTGTGGCAGATACACTATCCAGGATCCCGCTGGCTGCTGCTGAAGAATCCTCAACCGAATCTGATGTGAAAGTGTATGTTGATTCGGTTCTGGCCTCAAAGTCAATTTCTTCAAGGAAACTGGAAGAAATAAAGAAAGAGACATATTTGGACACAGATCTGCAAGAGGTTATAAAGTACATAAAAGAAGGCTGACCCGAGAGCCGGGCAGCCTGGATGTCTTTAAGTTCTTACCAGTCAGAGTGGTCGCAGCTCACAGAGCTGGAGGGGTTGGTGCTGTTCCAAGACCGCATCGTTATTCCTGTCAGCATGAGGAAGGAGATGTTACACAGGATTCACGATGGCCACTTAGGCATTACAAAGTGCAGAGAAAGGGCAGCTTCAGCTGTGTGGTGGCCTGGGATCAGCTCCGACATTGCAGATCACGTGTCTAAATGTGCCTTTTGCCGGGAACGCCGGCCTACTCAGAGAAGGGAGCCCTTGATTTCTACTCCGTAGCCTGTGGGGCCGTGGCAGAAAATAGCTGCTGATTTGTGTGAACTGCACGGGAAAAAGTTCCTTGTTGTGATCGACTACTATTCCAGGTATTTGTAAATTGCACCCTTGAATGATATCACAAGTCAAGCCATTATCATTCGTCTGAAGAGCTTGTTCGCCCGGTGGGGCATTCTGATGGAGCTGGTGAGTGATAATGGAATGCAGTTCGCTTCTACAGAGTTCAGTGCTTTCAGCAGGGAATATGACTTTGTACATTCCACGTCAAGTCCACATTACCCGCAGGCCAACGGAATGGCTGAAAGGGCAGTTCAAACAACAAAGTTAATTTTAAAGCAATCTGAGCCGTAACTAGCCCTCTTGTCATACAGGGCGACGCCCATTCAAGCCACCGGGTTAAGCCCGGCGCAGCTGATGCTAGGACGCCAGATTCGCACCACTTTACCCTCAGTGGGTGTCTTCAAGCTGACTGGCTCTGTTCCTCAGGACGAAGTCCTTAGGAGGGATGAAGAAGTCAAAAAGGGCTATCATTTCTTCTACGACAGGAGACATTCTGTCAGGCCCTTACAGGAACTAAATGCGGGGCAAAGTGTCAGAATTAAACTGGATGATGAGAAGAAATGGAAGATGCCTACTACGGTAATTGGACGCTCTGCAGAACCAAGGTCTTATGCAGTCCTTACTGATGGAGGGACGGTTACATGGCGTAACGAAGACATCTTCAGCCTGTACCAGAGAGTCTCGAACCAGATGCCTCAGTACCACCGCCGGTGGGATCCCCTGTTCTAATAGAGGTGCCTTCCCCTCAGCAAGATCACAGCGGGGATATGTCTTTGCCTCCAGCGGACTCTTATTCAGCTCCTTCTGTATCAGAGGACAGTTCATGTAAAGTTACATCAAGCGGAAGAGTGGTGAAAATTCCGGCCCAATATAGGGACTGACTTTAGCTAGAACAGTGACCGGAAGTATGGGCAGAATAATCCCATGGTCACTGTGGACTAGGGTAGTCTACCCCGATGTCGAAGTCAGGATGTAATTAATGTTGTCTATTTTTCTGTAACCAGTTTCTATATACTGTTTAAAAATGTTGTTGTATGCTCTTGGTATACCCTGTTATTTGTTATATTTAAATGTATGCTTCGCCCTTTGAAAAGGGGGAAGATGTGATGAGAGCAGGAAGTGATGGGGGCCGGGCTTAGGTCCGGTAGTCTGTGTCGCAGTTAGTTAGTGAAATCAACCTGACTGGATGTATGTTTTTGTGCTCTGTAATAAAATAGAGTTGTACCATCATTGCTGTGTCCTGCATATGTCCTGCATCTCATGACATGGGCCTAAAGTGTAAATATTTTGTGTGGCCACCATTATTTTCCAGCACTGCCTTAACCCTCTTGGGCATGGAGTTCACCAGAGCTTCACAGGTTGCCACTGGAGTCCTCTTCCACTCCTCCATGACGAGATCATGAAGCTGGTGGATGTTAGAGGCCATACGCTCCCCCACCTTCCATTTGAAGATGCCCCACAGATGCTCAATAGGGTTTAGGTCTGGAGACATGCTTGGCCAGTCTATCACCTTTACCCTCAGCTTCTTTAGCAAGGCAGTGGTCGTCTTGGAGGAGTGTTTGAGGTTGTTATCATGTTGGAATACTGCCATGCAGCCCAGTCTTTGAAGGGAGGGGCTCATGCTCTGCTTCAGTATTTTCCAGTACATGTTGGCATTTATGGTTTCCTCAATGAACTGTAGCTCCTCAGTGCCAGCAGCACGCATGCAGGCCCAGACCATGACACTCCCACTATAATGCTTGACTGTAGGCAAGACACACTTGTCTTTGTACTCACCTCACCTGGCTGCCGCCACACACTCTTGACACCATCTGAACCAAATAAGTTTATCTTGGTCTCATAGGACCACAGGACATAGTTCCAGTAATCCATGTCCTTAGTCTGCTTGTCTTCAGCAAACTGTTTGTGGACTTTCTTGTGCATCATCTTTAGAAGAGGCTTCCTTCTAAGACGACAGCCATGCAGACCAATTTGATGCAGTGTGCGGCATATGGTCTGAGCACTGACAGGCTGACCCCCCACCCCTTCAACCTCTGCAGCAATGCTGGCAGCACTCATACGTCTATTTCCCAAAGACAACCTCTGGATATAACGCTGAGCATGTGCACTCAACTTCTTTGGTCGACCATGGTGAGGACTGTTCTGAGTGGAACCTCTCCAGTGAAACTGCTGTATGGTCTTGCCCACCGTGCTGCAGCTCAGTTTCAGGGTCTTGGTAATCTTCTTATAGCCTAAGGCATCTTTATGTAGAGCAACAATTCTTTTTTTCAGATACTCAGAGAGTTCTTTACCATGAGGTGCCATGTTGAACTTCCAGTGACCAGTATGAGAGAGTGTGAGAGCCAGTGGTGTATTTAGGTTTTGTGCTGCCCTAGGCACCCAAAACTCTGCTGCCCTCCTACCCCCACCTTCCAGGCCTTTTTTGGTCATAATATATTTTGGTGAGGAGGTAACATCACTTTTTTTCTTCCATGGCATTTCCAAAGTAAATGTTCATGTTCAAGTGCACATGTGTGTAGTAAGTGTGGGTAGTGCAGTGTGTAGGAAGTGTGTGTAGTGCAATGTGCAGTAAGTGTGGGTAGTGCAGTGTGTAGTTAGTGTGTGTAGTGCAGTGTGTAGTAAGTGTGGGTAGTGCAGTGTGTAGTAAGTGTGGGTAGTGCAGTGTGTAGTAAGTGTGGATAGTAGGACCAAAAAGTGCTGCCTCACCAAAACCTGCTGACCTAGGCAAGTACCTTGTTTGCCTTGGCCAAAATGCGCCCCTGGTGCCCACATCAGTTTTTAGGCCTTTTTTCCATATTATTTTTGGTCATATATATCTAGAATGTGTGAATTATATCACCTGATGCCCGGGACATTAAGTTAAGTTATCCTGAATAAGCCTTATACACACACAATTCTGCAAGCTTGCTTTTATATCAATTAAATTATTATAAATTGTATACATATAACAGTGTTTCATTGATATAGAAGCAAGCTTGCAGAATTGTATGTGCATAATGGCCATGTCTATATTAAGCATAGTGTTAAGTGTTTGATTAAAATATTACAGCCTGCACACAGAGTTATTTATATTAATGTATGTAGTCAGAGACTCTATTAAGTGTATATCAAACAGCCCAAGATTCACTAATTTAAGATTATTACTGCCTCTCTGTCATAAACTGTACATCACAAGTACAGGCCTATCATTTTAAGGCATGGGCAAATCATTGGTGTCAGTGGGAATTAACTTATTTTTCCTGAGCTGCTGAACGGACTTCTGGCTAGACATACAGGCTTATACAGAAACATATACATCCTGTTGGAGACAGCAATATCTCTATTAGTGTTTGACCCTATAAGTAAAATAAATGTCTTATATAGGAATCCATCACAATACTATGTAAATGAGGATCTATGCTTCTTCAAAACAATAAACAGTTAAATAACAATCACAGGCTGCATAGACATATTTTTGACACATGTTAAATAGGAAAACAACACCTTAGCTAATGCTAATATTGAGATATTGTAATGTATATAGGTCACTGCTGTGTAGAAATAAAGTTCCACTGCAAGTTTTATCAACAAAAAAAAAGAAAAATATATCTTTTATTTTTATTTTCCTGAAATTTTAAATGATTGATGATTGTTTATGTTATAGGTCAATAAAATTAAATAAAAATAAACTATGAAATGACTACACACAATATTCAGGGGCCATAGGAGATACCTGTGCTCCCTGCTAGGCACCACCACTGCTGGGCGAAGATCCCTGCTGGAATCTTTGTACTCCCAGCAGCAGCAGAACTAATGTTTTAAAAACGATGTGATCAGAAAACGTGCTGTTCTTCTGAACACCACAATGTTTTCTGATCACATTGTTTATGAAAACCTTTGTGAGTGTGATTTTGCACCGTAACCGTTTGCCCCTGTCCCAGTCCCTGAAGCTGCAGCTGTGCCACTGCCAGTGCCCCTCACAAGTTCCAATCAATCTCACTACTTACAAGTACTTACTAGTTGTCAACTCACTCCAACCACAACGACAACACCGGTCCGGTCCACGAGCAACCACTGAATCTGTCACATGTCAGCTGCGCGGGGCTACCGCTGTTAGGGCCGTCCTTCCCCCTCTGTCCGCCCCCAGTCCCAGACCCTGCCCTCCTACCTCTTCTCTCAGACACAAGACACTGACAGTATACATACGGTGCGTCTGTCTTCTCTAGACTGAGTCTACAGTCAGACTTACTCTGGCCGGGGGGGTGGGCGTGACATGTGCTGCTGGCAAACTACTTGATGAGCTATAGGTGCAATATGGGAAATGAAGTTTACCACAACCTCTGAAGGAGCAGCAGCTAAATTAATTTTCTAGTAGTACCTCTACTCATATAACAACTAATAGAAAGTTAATTCAGCTGCCACTGCTTCAGTGGCTGCAAAAAGTGCCACCTTCCTCAATCTGTCGCTCTCGGCACCGGCCTTGTTGGCCTTCACAGTAATACGCCCCTGGTGAGAGCGATAACACCAAATTTAACACACCTGCTCCCCATTCACACCTGAGACCTTGTAACACTAACAAGTCACATGACACCGGGGAGGGAAAATGGCTAATTGGGGCCTAATTTGGACATTTCCACTTAGGGGTGTACTCACTTTTGTTGCCAATGGTTTAGACATTAATGGCTGTGTGTTGAGTTACTTTGAGGGGACAGCAAATTTACACTGTTATACAGGCTGTACACTCACTACTTTACATTGTAGCAAAGTGTCATTTCTTCAGTGTTGTCACATGAAAAGATATAATAAAATATTTACCAAAATGTGAGGGGTGTACTCACTTTTGTGGGATACTGTATGTATATACACATATAAACATAACTACACATATATACACATATATACATATGTGTGTATATATATATATATATATATATATACATACACACACACACATATTTAGATATGTACATATTCTATATATTATTTTTACAGCCCTTTTCATTCAAATACCTTGTCATATACCATATACCTTTTAACCCTTAAAAATTTTTTTTTAATATTGTGTATATATGAGTGTAACACTTTATTTTAATGTTTTTATGTTGTGTTTGGGGCGAAATTTTATTTAGCCCTAACCCTTTACGTGAGGACTTCAGTTCCGGTAACCCAAACTAAATTTGCACTTGTGTGTTTGTATTTACTTTCAGAAAAAAGAATTTTAGAGAAAAGAGCGCTCGAATATCTAATACCCATTGGAGATAGAGAAAAAATTGTCTGTAACGAATATGTTTCTTATTAAAAAGTGATAATTCTTATTAATAGTATCGACTTTTAGTAGTAGTGACGTTTCAAATACACCCTCCACCCAAATATTATCCTTTCGGTAGTTGTATCCGTTTGGTGGGTTCGTGCTTTTCAAAGGAAATCTTTACCTTTTTAGTTTTTGCGGCTTGCGGTTTTCAAATCCACCCTAGGCCCTGGAGGTTTATGTTTACCGTATCTGTTACACAGGATCCGTACTCCAGATGAAGGTTACAAAAAGATGACTGTATTTTCTTCTTTTGCGGGCAATACCAATGCGTCCGCAATCCGTTTTCTCCGTAGTCTGCAGGTTTCCTTATAGGGCTTTGTAGCTACCCGTAATTGCCGGATAGTATACAGTGTTAATCTTCCAGTAGTGAGACCAGCGATTTTGGAGCACTGCTCTACGTGGGTTACCTGGAGAACAGGTGAAGGAATAATGCAACGTGTTTTGGCTGTAATGGTCAGCCTTTCTAAAGCATATGAACGCAATTTAGTGCAGGCCCCAATATTTAAATATCTTGCACACTAAAGTTAGCGTGCCACTTGTAATCAAGCCTATTGTGTTTAACTTGATTATTTGCTTCAGCTAAAAGAAGACTATGCAAAATATGTTTCATTTTAAAAATAATAATATAATAATAATGTTACTTCCCTAATAAAATCAGGGTTTCCTTGTCAATCTTTAAAAGGCATGTCCCTCTCCACAATTAAAGCAGGGGGAGTTGTCCATATCAGCCAGTAAGGATAAGTTGGAAGTAAAATACCAATACTGAAGTACTAGTTTCATCTTAAAACATAATACACAAAATAGAATAACACTCCTCTCTAGAAATTGCAGATTGACTTCAACTTTTCCCACTTTCCCCAATGGTATGCAAAATATGCATAATAGAACACATGGGACACCAGAAATGCTGAGAAGGAATTATGTATATATATATATTTATAAAAAAATATATATATATAGAATCTAGAGTAATGTATATGCCCAAAGGAAATTCTGCTCATCTGTAAAAGTGTCTAATTGATACTCTGGATAATAGAAAAACATTAGAAAGGATACACAGTGCGCACACACACACACATATATATATATATATAAATCAATGTAAATATTTGCATAGGAAATTAGTACATCTTGGCAAGTATCCCCGCTTGCTTTTCCCCAGAAATTCTTAATATACAATGTTTCCAATGCACAAGAGAATTGTGGGTAAGATATGCAAATTAGATATGCAAATTCTCATTTTTATTTTGCTTCAAAAATACTGTTTTGACACAGCGATCCTTTTAAACAGGATTATGACACCAAACCAGAAATCACTCACTAGACAAGCCTGTTTCGTTCTTTTTGGAACTCATCAGTAGGAGATAGATTTCTGGTTGCTGCATTGGAAAAGCTATTTTCATGGTTAAACCAAAATTCATTAAAATTATGGGGGGAGATAAAAAACTGAAATTAAAATCCTCCATGTCTCAAAATTAAATCAATGTAAATATTTGCATAGGAAATTAGTACATCTAGGCAAGTATCCTCGCTTGCTTTTCCCCAGAAATTCTTAATATACAATGTTTCCAATGCACAAGAGAATTGTGGGCAAGATATGCAAATTAGATATGCAAATTCTCAGGGTTTTTTGCTTCAAAAATACTGTTTTGACACAGCGATCCTTTTAAACAGGATTATGACAGCAAACCAGAAATCACTCACTAGACAAGCCTGTTTCATTCTTTTTGGAACTCATCAGTAGGAGATAGATTTCTGGTTGCTGCATTGGAAAAGCTATTTTTATGGTTAAACCAAAATTCATTAAAATTATGGGGGGAGATAAAAAACTGAAATTAAAATCCTCCATGTCTCAAAATTAAATCAATGTAAATATTTGCATAGGAAATTAGTACATCTAGGCAAGTATCCCCGCTTGCTTTTCCCCAGAAATTCTTAATATACAATGTTTCCAATGCCCAAGAGAATTGTGGGTAAGATATGCAAATTAGATATGCAAATTCTCAGGGGTTTTTTTGCTTCAAAAATACTGTTTTGACACAGTGATCCTTTTAAACAGGATTATGACAGCAAACCAGAAATCACTCACTAGACAAGCCTGTTTCGTTCTTTTTGGAACTCATCAGTAGGAGATAGATTTCTGGTTGCTGCATTGGATACTTGCTGTCATATCATTACCCCTCTAGTAGCTTATATGTGGTAATATCTGTCCCTTTAAGGTTTACTCAGAGACATATCAGATCTTCTATAAAAGGAGGGACTAAAGCACTGCTCAGGTGCTTGATAATTGCAAATGTATGGGTAAAGCAGACTTACTGCAACTTTTACCTATTTCCTAAATTCAACAGATTGGATAAACTCTTTTCAGACAAACAATATCCTTACCAAATTCGTTATATTCATTCTACTATAATCTGAAATCATTCATCAAACTACTAAAGATTTCACATTCAGATCGCCTCTCACACCAAAGGATTTTCACAGCACTCTGACGTCATCTCTAATTCAGCGTGTGTACACGGAAGTCAGAACACGCTGTCTGCAGGGACGCTGAACACGGAGTGTTACCTCCGCTAACGGATCAACATCTCAGCTCCTCTCAACTATACCGGACCTGTTCCCAACTTTCCTTGCCTTAACGATTTATACGCAAGTATTTAGCATAGGAGACTGCCTTAAAACATTTGTATATAACTTCTAATAAGAATAACTACAAGTTCGAATGCCTAACTGAATTACTTACTACAGTGTTTTCCTGTCATATTAATACCTGCTATAATCTACAATTATACAGAAGAAACTGTTTACTACTGTGTTTGCCTGTCACATTAACTCTCTAATACATGTTGAACTCAATCAGAGACTTAAACTAGCGCTTAACCATTGAAGTGATATATAAAAGTCCAGGTATACATCATCATTAATACCTGTGACTACAAGCTCACTTTCCATCTCATTACTTGTTCATGTTATTCCTAAGAGGTATCAGTTTTCACTCACCATTGATAACTGCATAAATAGGAATAACTACACACAAAATATTTGTTTATCCATAAGTGTTTATTAGGGATATTGCAGAATTATCAAGCCATTAAAAAGGATTACAATGGATCCTGCGCAGATGACCAATGAAATTGGCACCCTTAATCAAAAGGTAGAATTACTTGCACAAGGTTTAACTGAACTAAAGACTGAAAATAACATGCTTAAACGTTTAATGAACGATTATTTCACACAGAAACCCACTGATCATCCAGAACCACAAATTAATCCACCCCACCCATTCACAGGGGTACGTTCTAAATACTGTGAATTTAAAAATTCTTGCATGCTACTATTCAGTATGAAACCCAAGACATACTGTACAGAGAGAATTAAAGTCTGTACCACTATATCATATCTATCTGGAGAACCCAGGGCTTGGGCTGACAGATTTTTTGAGTCTGGTGATCCTATACTAGATTCATTAGAAAATTTCTTTGCTGCCATGTCTACACTTTATGAGGATACTAACAAACAGAGTACCGCAGAACAAAACCTGAGATCCATTAGACAAGGAAAGCGAGCAGTGGAAGATTATATTGCCGAATTCCAACTATGGGCTACTGACTCGCAATGGAATATAATAAGCCTGAAGAATCAATTCAGGTTGGGATTATCAGAACATCTCAAAGACGAACTTTCTCGTATAGAGTTACCTGAAACTCTTGAGGCTTTAATAAAAGTTTGTATATCGATGGATCGACGCTACAGAGAACGTAAGATGGAAAGACAACACCCCGAGACCTTCACAAAGAAGCATTATCCTGTTCATTACGATAAACCCAGCACACCAGCAGTGGCAATGGAAATTGGAACCATAAAAGGCCCTCTAACTCAAGAGGAAAAGACAAGACGTCGCTTAGCCAACCTATGTATGTATTGTGCTAACAAAGACCATGGAGTGTCTACATGCCCTATCCTGATTCGTCAAAAGAAGGGTAAGACTTCTTATAGTATCACTAATATCTCTACCAAACTAAATACCCATTTGACTATTTCTGTCTCTTTACAGTGGGACCAACACCTCTACCAGAGCGAGGCTATGATTGACTCCGGTGCTTTCGGAATGTTCATAGATCAGAAAATTGTTAATGCAAATAAAATACCTTGTGTGATGAAAGAAATACCAGTTTATGTTAAAGTTATTGATGGGTCTAACTATTTAAAAGGGCCCATTACACATCACACTATTCCACTCCTCACCACTACAAAAACAGGTCACAAAGAATATATTTCATATGACATCATTCCAGGATCTATACATCCTATTATTATGGGATATCCATGGCTACAAAAACATAATCCCACAATTGATTGGTCAATAAACAAGTTAAAATTTGATTCCTCTTACTGTTCTTCAACTTGTTTTCCTTATACACAGATTAATCATGCTATATCAGCTTTACCTCAAGAGTACGCTGAATTTTCAGACGTATTCAATTTAAAGGAAGCAGAAAATCTTCCTCCACATCGGCCATATGACTGCCCAATTGATACAAAACCTGGTGCAGTCATACCGTTTGGAAGAATATTTCCATTATCACAGAAAGAATTACAATTCTTGAGGGAATACCTAGACGATAATCTACAAAAGGGTTTTATCTCACCCAGTACATCTTCGGCAGCCGCAGGCATATTTTTCGTCACTAATAAAGATGGAACTAGATGACCCATCATAGACTATAGAGCTCTTAACTCTATAACTATCAAAAACCGATACCCCCTTCCTCTCATCCCTGAGCTTCTAGAAAGGTTGAGTGATGCCACCATATTCACAAAATTAGACCTTAAAGGTGCTTACAACCTTATCTGGATAAAGAGTGGGGATGAATGGAAAACGGCCTTCAGGACCCGTTATGGGTTGTTCCAATATAATGTCATGCCATTCGGACTCACCAATGCACCCGCCACATTCCAGTATTTTATCAATGATATATTTAAAGATCTCATGGATGTGTGCGTGGTAATTTACTTGGATGACATTTTAATCTATTCTCGTACCGAAGATGAACATATCAAACATGTCAGGTGGGTGTTAGCAAGATTACGTGAACATCAACTCTACGCCAAGATGGAGAAGTGTTGTTTCCATGTAAATACTATCAAATTTTTGGGATATATAATTTCACCCACAGGAGTAAAGATGGACCCTGAAAAGGTTTCTGCTATACTCAATTGGACTAAACCCACTTCGGTAAAATCGCTACAACGATTTCTTGGATTTGCCAATTTTTATAGACGATTCATAAAAAACTTCTCTATGATTGTCAAACCTCTAACCAGACTAACAGGCAAACACAAATTCTTATGGAACAATGAAGCTCAAGAGGCATTCGAACTTCTAAAATGGAAATTCTCATCCTCTCCAATTCTACAACTTCCTCATCCTGATTACCAATACACAGTAGAAGTTGATGCCTCGAATACTGGTATTGGTGCTATACTCTCCCAACAATCTCTAACTAATCCTACTTTACATCCAGTTGCATATTATTCAAGAACACTTACTAATGCAGAACAAAATTACTCCGTAGGAGACAAAGAATTGTTAGCCATCAAATGTGCTTTGGAACATTGGAGGCATCTACTAGAAGGCACCTCCAAACCCTTTTACATCTTCACCGATCACAAGAACCTTCAATATCTCAAGAATAACAAGACTCTTTCTTCTAGACAGGTTCGTTGGGCTCTTTTTCTCGACAGATTTGAATTTTTGATAACCTATAGACCAGGTTCTAAGAATATCAAGGCAGATGCTCTCTCCAGATCCCTAGAACCTACCACTGAAGAACCAGAGAAAAAGTTTATCATTGCTCCTCACAAAATCATTGCCTCTGCCACTACTTTACTCACTGAGATAATAAATGCTTTGCAATCTGATACTGAGATTCCACCTTCTTGTGAAAGGGATGAGAAGACAGGTTTATTCATCCATAACAACAAGACCTATATTCCTTCCTCTTTACGCAAAGAACTCATACAACATTATCATGATACACCTCTCTCAGGTCACCCTGGTATAGTAAAAACAATGGATCTTCTCAAAAGGACATTTTGGTGGCCACGTCTTAATCAGGATGTAGTTGATTACGTGACTAAATGTAATACCTGTGCTCGGAACAAGAAAGACCACCATAAACCATTTGGTCTTATGTGCTCCTTACCCATTCCAGAGGTTCCCTGGTCTATGATAGCTATGGACTTCATAGTGGAGTTACCTCCATCAAACCAATTCACCACAATATTAGTGGTAATAGACCATCTCACCAAATTAGCACATTTCATACCGCTAAAGTCCTTACCAACTGCCATCACTACTGCAAAAATATTCATGTCACATATTGTAAAACTTCATGGATT